>NC_060188.1:22179994-22339994 GCF_021184085.1 Oncorhynchus gorbuscha | reverse complement strand
GGTACCTTCAGGCATTTGTAAATTGCTCCCAAGGATGAACCAGACTTGTGGAGGTCTACAATTTTTTATTGAGGTATTGGCTGATTTCTTTTGATTTTTCCATGATGTCAAGCAAAGAGGCACTGAGTTTGAAGGTAGGCCTTTAAATACATCCACAGGTACACCTCCAATTGACTCAAATTATGTCAATTAGCCTATCAGAAGCTTCTAAAGCCATGACATAATTTTCTGGAATTTTACAAGCTGTTTAAAGGCACAGTCAACTTAGTGTATGTAAACTTCTGACCCACTGGAATTGTGATACAGTGATTTATATGTGAAATAATCTGTATATAAACAATTGTTGTAAAATTACTTGTGTCATAATGACTTCAACCTAAGTGTATGTAAACTTCCGACATCAACTGTATATATATACTGTATATAAAATAACATATGATGGAAAAGTGACTTACAGTATGTTTCACATCAGTCATTTAGCAGACGCTCTTATCCAGAGCAACGTACTGGAGCAATTAGAGTAAAGTGTCTTGCTCAAGGGCACATGGACAGATTTTTCGGCTTGGGGATTCGAACCAGCAACCTTTCGGTCACTGGCCTAACTCTCTTAACCGCTAGGCTACCTGATGTGTACGAACACCTTAAGCAATTCTAGCCATTAAAATAAAATATACATAATGACATGTCACACACACACACACACACACACACGCACGCACGCACGCACGCACGCACACACACACACACACACACACACAACGCACCTGGGCGATTAATTTATATTTTAAAGGGCTTTGGATTACGCAAAGCTACTGCTATATGTGACCCTATATAACAACACATTTCACTGCACATATCCAGCGTATGTGACACTAAAACATATATACATTTTTTTTCTGTAATATGCTTTACATTTGTGAAATGTGTTTCTGCATGGCTGGGTAGTCAGTTGGCCTGAAAAATGAACAGTGTTCACACTGATGATAGCACCATTATGGGAGCTCCTTGGAGAGGGACAGCAGAAACTCAGGTCCTCCTTGCTGGCTGCAGCTATCTATTACACTCCATCTCAATGGCTCTCTGGGGGAAGAGGATGATGAAGAGTACTAGAGGGGGAAGCAAATATTAAAATACAATACATAAGACTTGTGAGTAGACCTAACAGTTCAGGCAACCTCAACTTGGGATGCCTCAATGAGAGCATTAACGGGAGAGTTTCATCTCAAGTCCATTACAGGAATACCTTATATGAATGTGATCAAATAATGACCCTAGTAATGACTGTTATTATAATGTCCTATTCAATCATACCACTCTCTCCACCACCAATCTTTAATGAGAACATGGAGCTTATATTCCCCAAAAGTTCTTCAGTCGATGATGAAACTATTTTTCCTAGTAATGGGGGTGAATCCTGAATCCAGAATGTCCAGTCAACAAGTTTCCAAAATAAATGTGAGCCTAGCAAAACATGGCTAAAGGGCTGAGAGCACATTTTTAATTCATTTAACCCAGAAGTAGCAGCTTGTCCTCCCACCCTGCCATCTGTGTGTTGGCCACCGGCCCGCTCCTCCAGGCAGACAGCAGGACCAGGTCGACCAGGCAGGTCCACAACACTACACTGTGTTCCTTCTCACAGAAACACTAGCTTTACATTGATGTGATGTATACTGTTTTCTTGATGTCATGCTGTTCTCTTGATGTCACTGTACATACAGGCACTCTATGGTGGTGGTGAACTCCCAAGGGGTCTTAACTGAGGATGAGGAAACTGTTGCTCCAAGCATTTAAAAAAAAATAGATATAGATTTTTAATTTAATATTAAAACATACAGTCTACCTGCTCAACATTTACATTACATTCAGTCATCTAGCAGACACTCCCATCCCGAGCAACCCGCAGGAGCAACCTGGATCCCTGCCCCCCCCCCCCCCCCCCCCCCCCCCCCCCCCCCCAAGTCAAATTGGGAACCCGGACCAGCGACCTGTTTTTTTTATGCGCCATATATCTTTCAACTAATGCTGTGATGTTTAACATACAATTTGCATCTATCATCTATCTAATCGAATAGAATCCACACATTGTGAGTTGAAGATAAATAATTTTACTACGAGTATTAGTATATTAGTAATTGACTGACCAGGTCTCTTCAAATCTCCCAACAATGCTATTTCTAGGGTACATTTTAGATTAATGTTATGCTATTTCAGCCATTCCTGAACCTGAGACCAGAAGCAGGCTACCTGAGGGCAATAACAGAAGAAATGATCTATTCATTCTGTATCCTCACAATAAAATCTGCAGAGCTGCGATGATTGTATACCACTGATATTAAATATTGTTTTGGTGGCAAGAATTCTGTACAATAATTTTAGCTGAAAGGCACGAAGTCTTGAATCTTGTGTCATTTTATATATCAGCTCAAACACCCTGTGCCATGGAATCAGTACATCCAAAATCCCTTACCAGCTATTTTGCACAGCTGCACAGCTGTCAACCTCCTGGTCCTTAAATGAATCTGGTATACGTTCCTATTTATGCTATTTTTGTTCCTCTGCCAGTTTTGGTCCTTTATATTGGGCAGACAGACCAGTATCCTACCTCCTCCCGCTGCCACCTGCCTCCTCCATTTTTGGGATAATGCTGTAATCAATTGGTTGTAATATTGGATTGGATAGACCTTCCCATACAATTCCAATAGCCCCATAAAGGACATATAATTTTAAAACAAAATGCCCTTTTCTTTTACATAAATTCCAGTCTTTTATCAACCAGCACATTTGAGTTCAACCATAATATTTGTTGTAATATATTTTCTGGGGGATGAAATTGCAATTGTAACCAGCTCTGCAATGCTTGTTTGAAAAGAGAGATACTTTGAACAAGGTTTCATTTTCAATTAATTGAAAATGAGACATGGCAATCTGCACAAAGGCAAAAAATGCCATTTTTAACAAAGGATGAGCTTTTCTTAGTAATCTACGTGAGAACCATTTTGGGTTCAAGTAAAGCTTTTGCATTCGTGAAGCTTTTAGAGAGCGGTTTATTGCTTTGATATTTAATCATCTCAGTCCAACCAGTTCATATCACTAAATAGATAGGCATGCTTTATCTTGTCTGGTTTAGCATCCCAGATCAAGCTAAATATTTTTTGCTTATATGATTTGAAAAGTGAAACATCAGGAGAAGGCAACGCCATAAGTAAGTGAGTAAACTGAGATATGACTAGGGAGTTAAACCAGTGTCATTTTTCCATAAATAGACAGGTATTTACCTCTTCATGGGTGCTGGATCTTGTCAAATGTTTACTAGTTTTCTTTTGGAATTCATTGTGGAGAGCTCATTTATATATTTTGTGATATGAATACCAAGTATGTCTACTTCACCGTCGGCCCATTTTATAGGTAAACTGCAGGGTACAGTAAAAGTTGTGTTTTTTAAAGATATATATGTCACTTATCATATTTTATGTTTCAGTTGAGAGACATTGCATGGATCTAGCTTGTAGACTTAATATAAAACTTGAGTCATTGGCATACATGGACGCCTTTGTTTTTGAGTCTTTGATTTCTAATCCTCTAATGTTGTTATTGATCAAATGTTAGCTAGCATTTTGATGGCCATTACGAATAGATATGGTGACAGCGGATACCCTTGTTTAACTCCTATTGAAAGTTCAAAACTCTGAGAAGTAGCCGCTATTTACTATTTTACACCTGGGGTTGCTATACATTACTTTTCACCATTGAATAAGAGACTCACCAAAATGTATTTATATAAGAAATCCAATCTTACTGCATCAAAGGCCTTTTCAAAATCTGCTATGAATAACAGGCCTGGCTTCTTAAATGTTTTGTGTTGTTCTATTCTGTATGTTTCCTAGTTGTGTTGTAAAGTTTTGACTAACTTAAGAGCAATCAGATCAGAACCAGAATATCAGTTGAATCCAGTGTATACAGTACATTCCATTCTTTTGGACAGACTTTCTGTTACTAACTATAACTTTCAGAACATTCCCAACTAAATGTACAAGAGTATAGTTACTCATCTAATGTGTGGCTGAGACATCTTACAAAATGAGAGGGAAAAAATCTTGTCAATAATGCATGCGTACTGACATTTCATGAAAGTAGGATGATCAAAGAAGACTGGCATCCACCAGGATGTTTACTTGTTTAACGGAAGGTCAGCAAATCAAAGCCCTGATGAGCTTCAATTCCATTGATCCTGAGGTGCAAATTCCACCCATCCTGGAACTTTAATGGCTTATCTCAATCAAGTGCACCTACACAATCATTTTGAAGTCAAATTTAAGCACCTGCTGTCAGAGCATCAGCTTGTGAGCACATTGTCCAATGTTAACATAGTAGATATAACTAGAACCGCTGCCATTCTGACAGACAGAAGGCTCACACTCCGATGTTCACCAAGTCCAAAGCATCATTATTTCTCAGTGTACATGATTGGACAGAACTAGCTTGCCAGGGGGATCATGCTCTCGATCTGAAAGCAACTCTCCATATAACCTGACCTGCATTCTCCCTCAAAATACCTGTTTGTTCCTCTCAGATACAGTACATCTTCCATTTTACTTAGTCTGGATTTAGCTCTAATTGTGCAACTGCAGAAAATATTGGTTAAAAAATAGATGGATGAGAAAGTGACTTTCGGAAGGCAGGAAACTGCCAATTTTAGTCAATTTCAGGAAATCCACTTCCACGCCGTCTTTTTCTGTACATCCTGATCCGCAAAAGAAATTGCTTCTCATTTTAGGAATTAGGATGTTCCAATCAAATTAAATCTCCAAAGGCCCTGTGTGAGAGTGAGACAATAGAAATTATATAATTTCAAAATGGCTCCCCAGTAGACTTCTTCACAGGTTCACGTCTGAAATTGAAATTTTTCCATTGGGTACGGGTCGGATCTGGGTCTGATTATCCTCGGCTCTGTTCGAGTCCAGATCCAACTTTTTGGACACGAGAAGACCTCTACTTCATGTAAACCACACAGTACATCCCCCAAGGAGGTGTCACACATTCTTCTGCATCTTTATTTTGCTGCTATTCAACAATATCATATCTCAAATTTCAAATTTGATTTATATAGCCCTTCGTACATCAGCGGATATCTCAAAGTGCTGTACAGAAACCCAGCCTAAAACCCCAAACAGCAAGCAATGCAGGTGTAGAAGCATATCTCAGTCATCTACACTATAGGACGCCCCCATGTTGAGGATCAGCGTGGTGGATGTGTTGTTACCTACCCTTACCACCTGGGGGCGGCCCGTCAGGTAGTCCAGGATCCAGTTGCAGAGGGAGGTGTTTAGTCCCAGGGTCTTTAACTTAGTGATGAGCTTTGAGGGCACTATGGTGTTGAACGCTGAGCTGTAGTCAATGAATAGCATTCTCACATACAGTGGGGAGAACAAGTATTTGATACACTGCCGATTTTGCAGGTTTTCCTACTTACAAAGCATGTAGAGGTCTGACATTTTTATTATAGGTACACTTCAACTGTGAGAGACGGAATCTAAAACAAAAATCCAGAAAATCACATTGTCTGATTTTTAAGTAATTAATTTGCATTTTATTGCTCCCCACTGTAGGTGTTCCTTTTGTCCAGGTGTGAAAGGGCATTGTGGAGTGCAATAGATATTGCATCATCTGTGGATCTGTTGGGGTGATATGCAAATTGGAGTGGGTCTAGGGTTTCTGGGATAATGGTGTTGATGTGAGCCATGACCAGCCTCTCAAAGCATTGTTATGGCTACAGAAATGAGTGGTACAGGTTGGTAGTCATTTAGGCAGGTTACCTTACTGTTCTTGGGCACAGGGACTATGGTGGTCTGCTTTAAACATGTTGGTATTACAGACGCAGACAGGGAGAGATTGAAATTGTCAGTCTAGACACTTGCCAGTTGGTCAGCGCATGTTCGGAGTACATGTCCTGGTAGTCCGTCTGGCCCTGCGGGCTTGTGAATGTTGATTTGTTTAAAGGTCTTACTCACATCGGCTGTGGAGAGAGTGATCACACAGCTGAACAGATGATTTACTCATATATGTTTCAGTGTTACTTGCCTCGAAGCGAGCATATAAGTTATTTAGCTCGTCTGGTAGGCTCGTGTCACTGGACAGCTCTCAGCTGTGCTTCCCATTGTAGTCTGTAATAGTTTGCAAGTCCTGCCACATCCGACAAACGTCGGAACCGGTGTAGTACGATCTTAGTCCTGTATTGACACTTTGCCTATTTGATGGTTCGTTGGAGGGCATAGTGGGATTTCTTATAAGCTTCCGAGCTAGAGTCCCGCTCCTTGAAAGCGGCAGCTCTACCCTTAAGCTCATTGCGAATGTTGCCTGTAATCCATGGCTTCTGGTTGAGGTATGTACGTACAGTCACTGTGGGGACAATGTCATCGATGCACTTATTGATGAAGCCAGTGACTGATGTGGTGTACTCCTCAATGCCATCGGAAGAATCCCGGAACATATTCCAGTCTGTGCAAGCAAAACAGTCCTGTAGTTTAGCATCTGCTTCATCTGACCACTTATTTATAGACATATAGACACTGATACTTCCTGCTTTAATTTTTGCTTGTAAGCAGGAATCAGGACGATAGAATTATGGACAGATTTGCCAAATGGAGAGCGAGGGAGAGCTGCGTTCGTGGAGTACAGGGGGTCTAGAGTTTTTTTCCCTTTGGTTTTACATTTAACATGCTGACAGAAATTATGTAAAACTGATTTAAGTTTCCCTGCATTAAAGTCCCCGGACACTAGGAGAGCCGACTCTGGACACTAGGAGAGCCGACTCTGGATAAACGTTTTCCTGTTTGCTTATGGCGGTATACAGCTCTTTGAGTGCGGTTTTAGTGCAAGCGTCGGTCTGTGGTGGTATATAGACAGCTACGAAAAATACAGATGAAAACTCTCAAAGTAGATAGTGTGGTCTACAGCTTATCATTACATACTCTCAGGCGAGCAAAACCTTGAGACTTCCTTAGATATCGTACACTAGTGTCAGGACCCGGTTACGAACCCGGGTCTCCGGAGTGAGAAACAATCACTTAACCAACTGAGCCACGAATAGTCGGCAGAACCCAGAAGATGAGGCAGACACAGCAGTACTTGAGACGGTGTATTTTATGAAGTAAAAAGTGAAGTCCTTCAGGAAAATATGTAACTCCACAACCTCTAAAGGAATTCCACAAGAACAAAGGTAATCCTCCAAGACAAAAAGGTAAATCCACAAGGTGGTAGGTATAGCATAAAAAGCCTCAAAAGATACTCAAAAATAAATAAACAAGAACAAAAAAACAGAGTTCCACAAGAGAGTCCACCGGGATCAACAACAGTTCACAGAATACTAGGGGTGGGTGCTAACATACAAACACAGAGCAAAGAACTGAGGAAAACTAAGGGTTCAAATACAATCAGGGGAAACGAGGCACAGGTGCAAATAATAATGGTGATCAAGGGAAAACAAAAGGTCAAAAAGCACAATGGGGGCATCTAGTGACCAAAAACCGGAACAACCCTGGCCAAATCCTGACAACTAGCTGTTGTTTACAAATATACATAGGCCCTCGCCCCGTGTCTTACCAGAGGCTGCTGTTCTATCCTGCCGAAATAGTGTATAACCCGCCAGTTGTATGTTATTAACGTCGTCGTTCAGCCACGACTCAGTGAAACACAAGATATTACAGTTTTTAATGTCCCGTTGATAGGATATACGTGCTTTCAGTTCGTGCCATTTATTTTCCAGTGATTGAGCATTAGCTAAACGTACGGATGGCACAGAGAGATTAGTCACTCGTCGCCTTATCCTCACAAGGCACCCCAATCTCCTTCCGCAAAATCTCAATTTCTTTCTCCAGCGAATGACGGGGATGAGGGCCTGTTCGTGTGTTTGGAGTATGTTCTTCCCGTCCAACTCATTAAAGAAATATTATTTGTCCAATTTGAGGTGAGTAATCGCTGTTCTGATGTCCAGAAGCTCTTTTCGGTCATAAGAGACGGTAGCAGCAACATTATGTACAAAATAGGTTACAAACAATGCAAAAAAACTAACACGGTTGGTTTAGTGCAAATAAAACGGCAGCCATTCTCTCCGGCGCCATCTTTCTAAGAGCAAACAGGGATTTGACTTTGAAGTCTGTAATCTTAAAACAACTCATGATGGAGAATGAGTTGCAGTGTAGCATCCACTTGGACTTTCCCTCTGCGGAATCATTTTTGCCATGCAATGGAAATTATGTTAAATGTTGGAAAGTGGAGTAAATTGCTTTTCTTTGACAGCCTACTGGGAGTGCAAACCTTAGACTGTTAGCTGTTATGAATTACATTGGCCTATTTAAATGAACTTTCTGTTGAATCCATCAGCACTTAGGTGCTTTTGTTTGAACATTTTTCTGTCCAAAATAGTGAGTGGCCCACTTCCTCTCACTGAAAGGTTGTCCTTTTATTAGACTGGACGTTCAGATCTGGAATGCTGCTTTGGCCTACATACAGTACATTCAAGCACACACACACACACACACACACACACACACACACACACACACACACACACACACACACACACACACACACACACACACACACACACACACACACACACACACACACACACACACACACACACACACACACACACACACACACACACACACACACACACACACACACACACACACACACACACACACACACACACACACACGTTTGTGCAGGGTCACTATATTAGTTCAAGAATATTTTTTCTTGGAAACACATGCCTTTCATCTATGCTCTCTCTCTCTCTCTCTCTCTCTCTCTCTCTCTCTCTCTCTCTCTCTCTCTCTCTCTCTCTCTCTCTCTCTCTCTCTCTCTCTCTCTCTCTGCAGTCAAATGAAACACGTCAGTCTTTCTTCCACTTCTGACGTGAGATGTCATGAAGGTTATCCTGCACCTGCAGAGCCTGAGATCAATGAACAAACAACCACAGAGATGCACTTCCTTTCTTTTTCCAGAACGACATATTTTTATTATTTGGAGCAGATAGTGCTAGCAGAAAAAGTTGAATACTTTACCAAGATCAATAATAAGATGTCTGTGCTGTGGTTGTTGTTGGAATGTTATATCGCAGGAGATATTTTCAACTCTATGAAGTTTAATCCAAAGTTGGAACCTCAGTTTTGGTCAGTGAACCTATAACCTACCCCCTGGGCATAGACGTCAGTTCAACTTCTAGTTTTGATTTACATTTGGTTGAGTTGTTGAATTCAACGTGAAATCGACAACCATAAAATCACCATGTCATTGGATATAGGTTAAACGTTGAGTGAAAAAAAATACGAAATTCCCTTATGTTCATGACTTTTTTCAAATCCAATTAGTTTTCCATGTTGATTCAGCGTTATCACATTGACTTTTTTTGTTTGAAATGACGTGGACATAACGTTGATTCAACCAGTTTTTTCCCAGTATCTTCACTCCGAGGCTAGAAGATATGAAATACAATGGGAAGCCTGGGTGTCAGCATCACAACTGAAGCGGTACATTATAATACAGTAACGCCTGCTTCAGTGTGGCCTTAATTACTAGAACATTAACTGTAGTAATTAGGCCAAGCCCACAGCAGGTGAGACAGGGGCAGTTGGAAGGTTGTCTGGTGTCGCGTCATTGTCTTTGTCATTAAAGAGGGTTCGTTTAAAAAATGATAACAGGCTGTCACACTGTTGATATACAATGTCTTACTGGGTTTCTAGGTTAATACTCAAGTGTTCTGCAAAATGAAACGAAAATAGCATGGCTTTGTAACAAAAACATCCTTTACATATGGAAAATCATATTTGAGGAAAGAGAGACATCCAGCTCTGTTTCATTTGCTTAGCTTTTGAGCGAGGTCAGTTCTTTGAATGTAGTTCCATGATAAATCAGTTTCACCCAATAAGAATCAATGACACAGCCTCATTACCCTTTATGACCCTTAACACCTCTCAGCGAATTACACTTGACCTTAGTGGGACGTTTGTCAGCAACAGACATTTAAAGTAAAAGGGATGACAAACAAATGTGCCAAATTCTAAAATTGAGCATAGATGTGTGGACATGAGTCACGGACGCCAAAGTAGTTCTGTGAACAGTAAAGTTTCATTGCGACATGATTAATCAGATGAGCCGTCTGGATTAGTCTGAGTCGGGTCTCTGTTGGCAGCATCTGTGGTCTTGCTGAGACCAGATAATGGTTCTTGAGCAGATGTCCTTGTTCCATAAGCACAGATAGCAAAACAAGGTATTCCATATGGTCTCAGAACACAACCACTCATAGCATTGTGGTGTTGGATTTGAATAATTTAGTGTGTAAACAGTTGTTTATTTCTGTTATGTGGCTTTGCTATTCGTACTGTAGTATTGTTACACTTGTGAAGCAATGGAACAGCAAATTCGGGGTTTATGAACTTGCCGTGCCAGTGGTGAAGTAAGAGAGTGGAGCAGACCCTCTACTACTTCATATTGTTCGGGATCCATGTTACTGGGTCATTCTAATTGTCTTTATATTGCACATCTCTAACAGTCTCCGCAAGCCTCTTCCAACATATGGGTGTTAAAGGGATGTTTCAGCCAAATTATGAAATTTCATATTTGTTTCCTTACTTTGAAAGCAGTCTACGGACAAGGAGGGACTGCAAAAGAATCCACGCTATGGGTTTGTTTACCTAGCCACTGCCATCAACTGCTAATAGTTACTGGGAGTCCTTTCCTTCACAATGGCATCCCGTTAAAGATAAGACAAGGAAAGATTTTCTTTGACTAATTTGACTAATTGCCGTCCAGGTGCCGACTACTCAAGACTGAAGTGCACTTGCTCTAGTCAGTCACACTCGGATCCAGCCATTTAAACAACTACATTGTGACATCCACAGGCTCATTGTCTGCTGGGAGCCACAGGAACGATTCCAGTTCTATATTTATCCAAGCTGAAGCAGGAGATGAGCTCGTACTGACCACTTCACATGAGAGTGACATAGGCACTTCAACAGCTGCCATCTCCATCTGTAATAAGACTGCTGTCAGCACGTCAATATTGGCTAATCTCCTATACGACTGGCTGGATGGTGGAGAATTTAAGAGGCTCCTACAGTTTTAGCCAATGGTAATGACTCAGGGGAGTTAAGTCTGCAACTGTTTCGGAAATCATCAGCTAAACGTATCAAAATGTTGCTTACTGTCTTAGAACATTTTTAAAAATCAAAACTTTACTCCAAATAACTTTATTGTAAAAAGTCCAATTTAATCTGATTAGCTAGATAAACTGGGTTAAAATCAGTAGAAGAA
The DNA here is from genome assembly GCF_021184085.1 of Oncorhynchus gorbuscha. Classification (NCBI taxonomy): domain Eukaryota; kingdom Metazoa; phylum Chordata; class Actinopteri; order Salmoniformes; family Salmonidae; genus Oncorhynchus; species Oncorhynchus gorbuscha. The sequence continues at coordinate 22,328,678 of NC_060188.1, read as the reverse complement.
AAACAATTCTAAACTTACCCCACTCAATGGCCAATTTGAAGATGGAAAAGAATGAAGCTGAGTGTCCTAATAGTACCTCTAAAGTACCTGTAAAGACCTTCTGTTTGAGCAAATATTTAATGTGGCGCTGACACCATCGCCTCGCTGCTGATGGATGGTGTCGAAGGAGAACAATCTCCATAGAAAGGTCAGCAGAGTTTTGTGTGTTAATAAAAACGTCCAGGGACCGATTGGGCTTTAATGAAGAGCCATCTCAACATGAAGAGAAAGTCAGGGCTCTTCTCCTGCTGATAGATGAGCTAACAGGGCTGCTAAACGATCACGCTAGACAGCCAGGTTAACTCTCACTACAGGGAACAAGGCGTGGCGTAGGACGCCTGGGGTTTTATTAGCTAAGTTGAATGCATGGGAACACAATCAGTCTACACTGATTGGCTGCAAGTGGAAGCTGTTCAAATGAATTTCTGCAAGTTTACAATGATCTATGCAGCCTCCTGTATGTTCTCTAGAAACGTTAACTGGATGAAGGACCGATTGGGTTCTAAGTGTTAGCCATCTAAGCTAAAGCCTAATCATAGTAAGATCAAGAGAAATGCAACATTCAAATAATGCAACCATGGATATACTGTACCTCACCACAAAAATCTTGAGAAGAAACAGATTTATTGTAAATATGATTTTAGATGTGTACAATACAATGGAGTTTCCGCTTCCCAACTTGCACATACATTTATGACAAGTAATATTTCATTTTGTTAGAATACAAAATAAGTTGTGCTTCACGAATAACATGATCCACTGACAAAGAGCACCATCGTCTTCCCACTCATAAAGGGTGGAACCAAGACCACTAGCTGCATCATGAATGCAATTCAGCCTCAGCCAGGGGCACAATTTAGTTCAATGCGGATTAGGTAAATAATGTTTTTATTTAGATTGAGAAATGAGCAAAGTTTGAATGGAAATAGTTACATAATTTCATAGGACATGATTTAGAGTCAATGGCCATTGTGTTATTACTTTACAGTATGCCATTACAGAGCATGATGACCAGTCAGCTGGAACGTCAATCTACACGTCATGTACATGTTTTATGCTATTATATCAGTGGAAGCTATTTGAGTGAGGGAGTTATACTTCACTACTACACATACAAGTGTTACTGTAGGTTCCCTCCATGACTAAAATTATGACAAAATATCTTCAATGCACTGTGGATGCATACAGTATAATAGGTGCACTCTATCTACAATCAATGGAGCTGTGGACTTCTGCACATGTTTTAACACTGAGAAACCAGACACATTATCTGGTGATTATAGTTTTAAAAAATGAACTCTTGTTGGATATGATATTGTTATTGAGAGGGTCCTCTGAAGTGGAACAGTGATTTCATATCATGCTATACAGTATAATATTATGCATCAATATGTTCATAGACCAGTCAGTATTTGGACAATTAAATCAGGTGCACATTTAATTTGGACACAAGGCACAGACTTATTCTATGGCTCTACCAAAACATCACCTTAACTATGTACTGGACAGCCATACTAAATATGTCTCTATATTTATGACCTAAAGAATCAGCCCTTTTGCAGTCAATGCAAATTTGCAGTACTTTTCCTTGCCATTTTTATTGTCGGACATTGTTTTGTATAGACAAATGTCATACCCAAATACATACATGTGTACCTTTTTTTTGCATCACTTCACACACATTTGGTATTCTGAAGTCTTCTGTCTTATTGGTGCAAATGTTGAACTGATATGCGTTGCATATATGCCAAAAACGGCACATATGACGAGTCTAGTCTAGACAATTCTCCATACAAGTGGCTTGTGTGATGAAACAACAATACAACGTGTTGCAGTTTGTGTGACTGTGAGGTACGTCAAGCAACAGCAAAATAAAGGTTTGAACATATTCATTATGAGAAATGGGAGATGGTGCCTTGGTTGTTAGCATATAGCAGCAATCTATAGTATTGGTGCATTACGTTTCACTGACAATGTGATAACACACTCAAAACATATAGTTGTGTGCCTGACTATACAATACATATCTGGTTCAAATGTGGTTAAAAATACAAGCACTTATTGTATAGTAGACCTTAGCAAATCAGTATTGTATAGTAGGCCTTAGCAAATCAGTATTGTGTAGTAGGCCTTAGCAAATCAGTATTGTATAGTAGGCCTTAGCAAATCAGTATTGTATAGTAGGCCTTAGCAAATCAGTATTGTGTAGTAGGCCTTAGCAAATCAGTATTGTATAGTAGGCCTTAGCAAATCAGTATTGTGTAGTAGGCCTTAGCAAATCAGTATTGTATAGTAGGCCTTAGCAAATCAGTATTGTATAGTAGGCATGAGCAAATCAGTATTGTATAGTAGGCCTTAGCAAATCAGTATTGTATAGTAGGCATGAGCAAATCAGTATTGTATAGTAGGCCTTAGCAAATCAGTATTGTATAGTAGGCATGAGCAAATCAGTATTGTATAGTAGGCCTTAGCAAATCAGTATTGTATAGTAGGCCTTAGCAAATCAGTATTGTATAGTAGGCCTTAGCAAATCAGTATTGTATAGTAGGCCTTAGCAAATCAGTATTGTATAGTAGGCATGAGCAAATCAGTATTGTATAGTAGGCCTTAGCAAATCAGTATTGTATAGTAGGCCTTAGCAAATCAGTATTGTATAGTAGGCATGAGCAAATCAGTATTGTATAGTAGGCCTTAGCAAATCAGTATTGTATAGTAGGCCTTAGCAAATCAGTATTGTATAGTAGGCCTTAGCAAATCTGTCATGTTTTGTCATTTATTATCTTGTCTTGTCCCTGTGCTTCCCATTCTATTCGTTTCCCTCTGCTGGTCTTATTAGGTTCTTTCCCTCTTTCTATCCCTCTCTCTCTCCCTCCCTCTCTCACGCTCTCGCTCTCTCTTCTCTCTATCGTTCCGTTCCTGCTCCCAGCTGTTCCTATTCCCCTAATCAATCATTTAGTCTTCCCACACCTGTTCCCGATCCTTTCCCCTGATTAGAGTCCCTATTTCTTCCTTTGTGTTCCGTTCCTGTCCTGTCGGTTCCTTGTCTAGAATTCACCGTGCTGTGTTTGTGTATCGCCCTGTCGTGTCGTGTTTTCCTCAGATGCTGCGTGGTGAGCAGGTGTCTGAGTCTGTCTGGTTCAAGTGCCCTCCCGAGGCAACCTGCTGTTCACCTGCTGTTCAAGATCGAGTCTCCAGTTTGTCCTCGTCATTTCGAGTGAAAGTTGTGTTTTTTGTTTGTATTTACTTTACTGGATTAAAGACTCTGTTTTCGCCAAGTCGCTTTTGGGTCCTCTTTCACCTGCATGACAGAAGGAACCGACCAAGGAATGGACCCAGCGACTTCAGACGCTCGTTACACTGCCGTCGAGATCCAAGGAGCCATGCTCGGCAGACACGAGCAGGAATTGTCTGCTGCTCGCCATGCCGTGGAGAACCTGGCCGCTCAGGTTTCCGACCTCTCTGGACAGTTCCAGAGTCTACGTCTCGTGCCACCTGTTACTTCCTGGCCTGCCGAGCCTCCAGAACCTAGGGTTAATAACCCACCTTGCTACTCCGGGCAGCCCACTGAGTGCCGCTCCTTTCTCACGCAGTGTGAGATTGTGTTCTCTCTCCAACCCAACACATACTCTAGAGAGAGAGCTCGGGTTGCTTACGTCATTTCACTCCTTACTGGCCGGGCTCGAGAATGGGGCACAGCTATCTGGGAGGCAAGGGCTGATTGCTCTAACAAGTTCCAGAACTTTAAAGAGGAGATGATTCGGGTTTTTGACCGTTCAGTTTTTGGTAGGGAGGCTTCTAGGGCCCTGGCTTCCTTATGCCAAGGTGAACGGTCCATAACGGATTATTCTATTGAGTTTCGCACTCTTGCTGCCTCTAGTGAGTGGAACGAGCCGGCGCTGCTCGCTCGTTTTCTGGAGGGACTCCACGCAGTGGTTAAGGATGAGATTCTCTCCCGGGAGGTTCCTTCAGATGTGGACTCTTTGATTGCTCTCGCCATCCGCATAGAACGACGGGTAGATCTTCGTCACCGGGCTCGTGGAAGAGAGCTCGCATCAACGGTGTTTCCCTGCTCCGCATCGCAACCATCTCCCTCCTCTGGCTCAGAGTCTGAGCCCATGCAGCTGGGAGGGATTCGCATCTCGACTAAGGAGAGGGAACGGAGGATCACCAACCGCCTGTGCCTCTATTGCGGAGTTGCTGGACATTTTGTTAATTCATGTCCAGTAAAAGCCAGAGCTCATCTGTAAGCGGAGGGCTACAGGTGAGCGCAACTACTCAAGTCTCTCCATCAAAATCCTGTACTACTTTGTCGGTCCATCTACGCTGGACCGGTTCGGGTGCTACATGTAGTGCCTTGATAGACTCTGGGGCTGAGGGTTGTTTCATGGACGAAGCATGGGTTCGGAAACATGACATTCCTTTCAGAGAGTTAGAGAAGCCTACGCCCATGTTCGCCTTAGATGGTAGTCATCTTCCCAGTATCAGATTTGAGACACTACCTTTAACCCTCACAGTATCTGGTAACCACAGTGAGACTATTTCTTTTTTGATTTTTCGTTCACCGTTTACACCGGTTGTTTTGGGTCATCCCTGGCTAGTATGTCATAATCCTTCTATTAATTGGTCTAGTAATTCTATCCTATCCTGGAACGTTTCTTGTCATGTGAAGTGTTTAATGTCTGCCATCCCTCCCGTTTCTTCTGTCCCTACTTCTCAGGAGGAACCTGGCGATTTGACAGGAGTGCCGGAGGAATATCATGATCTGCGCACGGTCTTCAGTCGGTCCCGAGCCAACTCCCTTCCTCCTCACCGGTCGTATGATTGTAGTATTGATCTCCTTCCGGGGACCACTCCTCCTCGGGGTAGACTATACTCTCTGTCGGCTCCCGAACGTAAGGCTCTCGAGGATTATTTGTCTGTGTCTCTTGACGCCGGTACCATAGTGCCTTCTTCCTCTCCGGCCGGGGCGGGGTTCTTTTTGTTAAGAAGAAGGACGGTACTCTGCGCCCCTGCGTGGATTATCGAGGGCTGAATGACATAACGGTTAAGAATCGTTATCCGCTTCCCCTTATGTCATCAGCCTTCGAGATTCTGCAGGGAGCCAGGTGCTTTACTAAGTTGGACCTTCGTAACGCTTACCATCTCGTGCGCATCAGAGAGGGGGACGAGTGGAAAACGGCGTTTAACACTCCGTTAGGGCATTTTGAGTACCGGGTTTTGCCGTTTGGTCTCGCCAATGCGCCAGCTGTTTTTCAGGCATTAGTTAATGATGTTCTGAGAGACATGCTGAACATCTTTGTTTTTGTCTATCTTGACGATATCCTGATTTTTTCTCCGTCACTCGAGATTCATGTTCAGCACGTTCGACGTGTTCTACAGCGCCTTTTAGAGAATTGTCTCTACGTAAAGTCTGAGAAGTGCTCTTTTCATGTCTCCTCCGTTACTTTTCTCGGTTCCGTTATTTCCGCTGAAGGCATTCAGATGGATTCCGCTAAGGTCCAAGCTGTCAGTGATTGGCCCGTTCCAAGGTCACGTGTCGAGTTGCAGCGCTTTTTAGGTTTCGCTAATTTCTATCGGCGTTTCATTCGTAATTTCGGTCAAGTTGCTGCCCCTCTCACAGCTCTTACTTCTGTCAAGACGTGTTTTAAGTGGTCCGGTTCCGCCCAGGGAGCTTTTGATCTTCTAAAAGAACGTTTTACGTCCGCTCCTATCCTCGTTACTCCTGACGTCACTAGACAATTCATTGTCGAGGTTGACGCTTCAGAGGTAGGCGTGGGAGCCATTCTATCCCAGCGCTTCCAGTCTGACGATAAGGTTCATCCTTGCGCTTATTTTTCTCATCGCCTGTCGCCATCTGAGCGCAACTATGATGTGGGTAACCGTGAACTGCTCGCCATCCGCTTAGCCCTAGGCGAATGGCGACAGTGGTTGGAGGGGGCGACCGTTCCTTTTGTCGTTTGGACAGACCATAAGAACCTTGAGTACATCCGTTCTGCCAAACGACTTAATGCCCGTCAAGCTCGTTGGGCGTTGTTTTTCGCTCGTTTCGAGTTTGTGATTTCTTACCGTCCGGGTAGCAAGAACACCAAGCCTGATGCCTTATCCCGTCTGTTTAGTTCTTCTGTGGCTTCTACTGATCCCGAGGGGATTCTTCCTTATGGGCGTGTTGTCGGGTTAACAGTCTGGGGAATTGAAAGACAGGTTAAGCAAGCACTCACGCACACTGCGTCGCCGCGCGCTTGTCCTAGTAACCTCCTTTTCGTTCCTGTTTCCACTCGTCTGGCTGTTCTTCAGTGGGCTCACTCTGCCAAGTTAGCTGGTCATCCCGGTGTTCGAGGCACTCTTGCGTCTATTCGCCAGCGCTTTTGGTGGCCGACTCAGGAGCGTGACACGCGCCGTTTCGTGGCTGCTTGTTCGGACTGCGCGCAGACTAAGTCGGGTAACTCTCCTCCTGCCGGTCGTCTCAGACCGCTCCCCATTCCTTCTCGACCATGGTCTCACATCGCCCTAGACTTCATTACCGGTCTGCCTTTGTCTGCGGGGAAGACTGTGATTCTTACGGTTGTCGATAGGTTCTCTAAGGCGGCACATTTCATTCCCCTCGCTAAACTTCCTTCCGCTAAGGAGACGGCACAAATCATTATCGAGAATGTATTCAGAATTCATGGCCTCCCGTTAGACGCCGTTTCAGACAGAGGCCCGCAATTCACGTCACAGTTTTGGAGGGGGTTCTGTCGTTTGATTGGTGCGTCCGTCAGTCTCTCTTCCGGGTTTCATCCCCAGTCTAACGGTCAAGCAGAGAGGGCCAATCAGACGATTGGTCGCATACTACGCAGCCTTTCTTTCAGAAACCCTGCGTCTTGGGCAGAACAGCTCCCCTGGGCAGAATACGCTCACAATTCGCTTCCTTCGTCTGCTACCGGGTTATCTCCGTTTCAGAGTAGTCTGGGTTACCAGCCTCCTCTGTTCTCATCCCAGCTTGCCGAGTCCAGCGTTCCCTCCGCTCAAGCGTTTGTCCAACGTTGTGAGCGCACCTGGAGGAGGGTGAGGTCTGCACTTTGCCGTTACAGGGCACAGACTGTGAGAGCCGCCAATAAACGCAGGATTAAGAGTCCAAGGTATTGTTGCGGCCAGAGAGTGTGGCTTTCCACTCGCAACCTTCCTCTTACGACAGCTTCTCGTAAGTTGACTCCGCGGTTCATTGGTCCGTTCCGTGTCTCCCAGGTCGTCAATCCTGTCGCTGTGCGACTGCTTCTTCCGCGACATCTTCGTCGCGTCCATCCTGTCTTCCATGTCTCCTGTGTCAAGCCCTTTCTTCGCACCCCCGTTCGTCTTCCCTCCCCCTCCCGTCCTTGTCGAGAGCGCACCTATTTACAAGGTACATAAGATCATGGACATGCGTTCTCGGGGACGGGGTCACCAATACTTAGTGGATTGGGAGGGTTACGGTCCTGAGGAGAGGAGTTGGGTTCCGTCTCGGGACGTGCTGGACCGTTCACTCATTGATGATTTCCTCCGTTGCCGCCAGGATTCCTCCTCGAGTGCGCCAGGAGGCGCTCGGTGAGTGGGGGGTACTGTCATGTTTTGTCATTTATTATCTTGTCTTGTCCCTGTGCTTCCCATTCTATTCGTTTCCCTCTGCTGGTCTTATTAGGTTCTTTCCCTCTTTCTATCCCTCTCTCTCCCCCTCCCTCTCTCACTCTCTCGCTCTCTCTTCTCTCTATCGTTCCGTTCCTGCTCCCAGCTGTTCCTATTCCCCTAATCAATCATTTAGTCTTCCCACACCTGTTCCCGATCCTTTCCCCTGATTAGAGTCCCTATTTCTTCCTTTGTGATCCGTTCCTGTCCTGTCGGTTCCTTGTCTAGAATTCACCGTGCTGTGTTTGTGTATCGCCCTGTCGTGTCGTGTTTTCCTCAGATGCTGCGTGGTGAGCAGGTGTCTGAGTCTGTCTGGTTCAAGTGCCCTCCCGAGGCAACCTGCTGTTCACCTGCTGTTCAAGATCGAGTCTCCAGTTTGTCCTCGTCATTTCGAGTGAAAGTTGTGTTTTTTGTTTGTATTTACTTTACTGGATTAAAGACTCTGTTTTCGCCAAGTCGCTTTTGGGTCCTCTTTCACCTTCATGACAAAATCAGTATTGTATAGTAGGCCTTAGCAAATCAGTATTGTATAGTAGGCCTTAGCAAATCAGTATTGTATAGTAGGCCTTAGCAAATCAGTATTGTATAGTAGGCCTTAGCAAATCAGTATTGTATAGTAGGCCTTAGCAAATCAGTATTGTATAGTAGGCCTTAGCAAATCAGTATTGTATAGTAGGCCTTAGCAAATCAGTATTGTATAGTAGGCCTTAGCAAATCAGTATTGTATAGTAGGCATGAGCAAATCAGTATTGTATAGTAGGCCTTAGCAAATCAGTATTGTATAGTAGGCCTTAGCAAATCAGTATTGTATAGTAGGCCTTAGCAAATCAGTATTGTATAGTAGGCCTTAGCAAATCAGTATTGTATAGTAGGCCTTAGCAAATCAGTATTGTATAGTAGGCCTTAGCAAATCAGTATTGTATAGTAGGCCTTAGCAAATCAGTATTGTATAGTAGGCCTTAGCAAATCAGTATTGTATAGTAGGCATGAGCAAATCAGTATTGTATAGTAGGCCTTAGCAAATCAGTATTGTATAGTAGGCCTTAGCAAATCAGTATTGTATAGTAGGCATGAGCAAATCAGTATTGTATAGTAGGCCTTAGCAAATCAGTATTGTATAGTAGGCCTTAGCAAATCAGTATTGTATAGTAGGCCTTAGCAAATCAGTATTGTATAGTAGGCCTTAGCAAATCAGTATTGTATAGTAGGCCTTAGCAAATCAGTATTGTATAGTAGGCCTTAGCAAATCAGTATTGTATAGTAGGCCTTAGCAAATCAGTATTGTATAGTAGGCCTTAGCAAATCAGTATTGTATAGTAGGCCTTAGCAAATCAGTATTGTATAGTAGGCCTTAGCAAATCAGTATTGTATAGTAGGCCTTAGCAAATCAGTATTGTATAGTAGGCCTTAGCAAATCAGTATTGTATAGTAGGCATGAGCAAATCAGTATTGTATAGTAGGCCTTAGCAAATCAGTATTGTATAGTAGGCATGAGCAAATCAGTATTGTATAGTAGGCCTTAGCAAATCAGTATTGTATAGTAGGCATGAGCAAATCAGTATTGTATAGTAGGCCTTAGCAAATCAGTATTGTATAGTAGGCCTTAGCAAATCAGTATTGTATAGTAGGCCTTAGCAAATCAGTATGGAGGATTGTTCCCTTAGTCTAATCCAAAAATGTCGACTTGTGTTTTTTCATACTGTACCAACCACAAAATAAACACTTTTTGTCCACCTCTAATGCTTTCCAAAGTTCTAAGAGCAGGGATGTAAATGGAATGTAAATGGAATGTGACTCACGTCTATTCTGACCAGATCTCATGTGGTGAGTAAGAGAATGAGCGTCAAGCTGCTGGCTGTCACTCCTCCAGCCATTAGAGCCACTTTGTCACTAGTAGACAGACAAATGGACAGTGGAAAGCCATGGAAAGTTGAGAGACATGATTAAGACATACAGAGAAAGTGTGGGCTGCTTTTGAATCAGTGGGCAGTGACAAACGCAACACATGACAAATTGCATCAGAAGCCCTTTATTTAAAAAGCTTTTTTTGGTAAGTGTGGCATGCTAATGCACTGTGTTGCTCGTGTGGGCTCCCAAGAATGGAGTGTTGGGAGAAAAATGTACTATTTTTCATCTGATGACGCACAACGAGCCCAATGGAAAAGACAGGCACATCTTGACCTGTGTGTGTGTACATTCGTACTCTCAGATGTTTTAGTAGGCTACTCCCGATATTCAAAATGAACACATTTTATTTTTATGTGTATATCTTATAAAGTTGATGAAAATTAGATTTTATTTTTTAAATAACAATAAGAAAAATAAGAAACAAATAATACTTTTTTTAGTCAATAATTAGTACATAATGTATTGCAATTTCTATTTTACATATAGTTAAAGTTTGATTTGTGCATGCAATGACATCAACTCATGGTGATTTCAGAGGACCTTGTCTGTCTTAATCCAGGGGTTGATCTTATACTAAATGAAATCCATCCACTCTATTTACCCAGGCTTTACCTTTCATGGCTGTTTCAGGAACATCCACAACCCTTTATCAACTCTCTGGGTAGCCGTAAAGGAGCCCTCAGTAGTTTTCTACTGCCACAACAGTCTGAGCTTGGGGCCTGGCTCTAGGCCATGTAAAGATTTGGTAGTATTGATGGAGGTGGGTGAGAAACAGGTACCACTGCACAATATTAATCCCATACTAATCAATTTTGGAATTCTAGGCAATATATTCACTCATTTATTGGCAGTGACGTTACATGTATGGAAAGGACACAATTCCTTCTGTGTTTTCTCTATCATTGTTCTAAGGTACCAAGGTAAACACACACACAATGCATTGTCGAATGGAAACAGAAATAAAGAATGTTTAAGTGATAGATGCAACTCACCGTTTTCAACTGACAGCTGTGGACCTGTTTGCAAGATGAAGACATTTAAATAAATTCCACAACTTATGCAGTGGTTTATAAGACGAGCTCTTTGATTTGAACAGTATTTCATAGTTTCCTCAGAGAAAGGCACAGCCCTAACACCAGAGAGAGCAGAGTAGGGTGTGTGTAACGTTGTGGCTACAGAACTGGTTTGGTGCAGTCTCATCCACCTCATGCTCTGTAGTTTCTGAAGGAGAATATACAGTTCATATCTGAAATGGTTACTGTTTCCCTATAGATGTAATCATGAGCCTGAGGTTCCCAAGCTTGAGCATTACCAACAAGTCCCCGCACAGTATATACACTACACAACATCTGAGGAAATGTCAATCAATGTTGAGGAGAACAATGTATCCCTTTACTATCGGCTGCTCCACTCCTCTGCTCCACTGCGTCTAGTTCAAACCCACTGGCTTATCCAAGGCGGATTCAGTGGAAACTACATGAGATGATACACATTTTCAGGCCCTTTGAGATCTCAGTTTATACTGACAATAGGAAAAGTCTATTGCCACTGGGCTTTTGTCCAGTTCCAGTCTCTTCCACCGCTGCATGGCTCCAGACTCATCCTGGCTAATCTGTCCATCAGAGGTCAATCATTACTTTGCTCTGCTCACTGATGTTATTAGTCTGACTTGCAGTATATGATTTGTTTGTATTAGTTGCAATATAATCATCAATACAGTGATGACCGAAAACTTGGAGGTTTGGAGTATGTTGTTCGGGTCACTCTCCTCCGACTGGCAGGAGTCCCACACATGCCTGTCACATGCACAGTCAGCCACACACATTAGAAGACACACAGCACCCATAGAGAGGTCCTACTTCAGCCTCTCTCTCTCTCTCTCTCTCTCACTCTCTCTCTCGATCTCTCTTTCTTACAGCTGGGGTTATAGTGGTTATGGTGGTGGGGTGGGTTCTCAGATCAGACAGTCACTTCTGTCTTGCTGTTGCTGACAAAGTAGGGCTGCGGAGGCATGTAGTGCTGGCTGCGCGAGGTGCTGTGCATCTCGTTCACCTGCTCTATGGTGCAGTGTTTCTTAGTGCCGTGGCTCTGCCTGCGGCCCACCGTCTCTGAGCCGTCCCAGTTCTTCTGCATCCCCGGGTTAGTGATTGTATTGGAGCCATAGGCCAGGGTATGGGAGCTGCTGCTGTGGCTGCTGTGGCCCTTGGTGCTTTTGGACTTGTGTCCGTTCTGCTTTAGGGAAGGCTGTAAGGGAGGGCTGTAGGGGTTGCTGGGCTCCTGCTCTATGCGATGCATCGGGTGCATAGGGAGACTGCCCTTGGCTGCCATCTCTACCATGTGCCGCCGGTTGGTGTAGAAGTTGTCGTTAACCTTCTCCGCTGGAAACAGACATACACACATACACAAGAGCAAAAAAAAACATACATTAAAAAATCTTTGAATGACAGCCATTTTGTTAATGTCATGCACAGGCAATAGCAAATGTTCCGGTCTTTGCTTTGGTGAGATTTATTTAGATTAGTTGAGATATTGAAGTATTTGAGGATTTTGGACTGTTTCCAAATCTATATTTATGTAAATGCAATATTAATGCCATATTAACCCTAAACTGGGGTAGATTACATATTGGCATGTGGGGTGAAGAACAGTTGAGAAAATGGTAGCTAAAGGTTTTTTAAAGGATACCGAGGTGAATAATACATTTTGCCTGAGCGGTGTTGAATGTTGTTGATATGGACTGTATATCATCAACCCATTCAAATATAAATGTAAATGATTTCCCCAACATTGCCATTATCATCTGGAAACATGCAGGCTTTAGCTAATAGTAAACAACCCCCTCCAGATTGGTTGGAGAGTTTGCTCTTTTCAAAGCTGGTTGTGTGCACAGTTGTATTGTAATATGCAAATGCATATGTCCCTGAGCATTCTGGAATGTTTACTTGATTGCTATTGTATATTTTATGCTATGTGTAAAATATATCATTTAACTATCGGACATAATTTGCCCATAACAGCCACTGACATTGTTACATGGTGTCATTTGACATGTCCAGTCTGGTGCAGACCTGTTCTGAAAACATTATCCCCTCACTAATTGTGGAGCAACACCATACTCTACAGCATTAGTCATCCCGCCGTTGACCTTTAATCTGTTATGATACCCCGGACGGGGCGGAGGCAGAGGCAGATGGCCTCAGCCTCAATGTTCTGTTTCAGACACCGCCACATTAGAGTGAGACTCGTCTCAAACAAGAGAGGAGCAGTACAGAGCTCCCTCTGAACAAAGTGCTTTCATAGCATACACATCAATGGCCCACAGCTTAATACATATCAGAGAATCAGAGAGGAGGGAGGGGACCACATTGGTTCACATAGACTCAACTCAAACAGTTTGATAAGTTTCCCTACCGGCACTCATTCCTCTGTTCTCCCTCCCATCCCCTAGTCACCGGGCAGCTCTCATTAGATACACTACCGTTCAAAAGTTTGGGGTCACTTACAAAATGTCCTTGTTAAAATAACATCAAATTGATCAGAAATACAGTGTAGACATTGTTAATGTTTTAAATGGCTATTGTAGCTGGAAGCGGGCAGATTTTTTATGGAATATCTGCATGGGAGTAGCTAACCCAAGTGTGTTAGCTAATCCAAGTTTATCATTTTAAAAGGCTAATTGATCATTAGAAAACCCTTTTGCAATTATGTTAGCACAGCTGAAAACTGTTGTCCTGATTAAAGAACCAATAAAACTGCCGTTTTTAGACTAGTTGAGTATCTGGAGCATCAGCATTTGTGGGTTCGATCACAGGCTCAAAATGGCCAGAAACAAAGAACTTTCTTCTGAAACTCGTCTGTCTATTCTTGTTCTGAGAAATGAAGGCTATCCCATGCGAGAAATTGCCAAGAAACTGAAGATCTCGTACAACGCTGTGTACTACTACCTTCACAGAACAGAGCAAACTGGTCTAACCAGAATTGAAAGAGGAGTGGGATACCCCGGGGCACCACTGAGCAAGAGGACAAGTACAGTAGAGTGTCTAGTTTGAGAAACAGACGCCTCACAAGTTCTCAACTGGGAGCTTCGTTAAATAATACCCGCAAAACACCAGTCTCAATGTCAACAGTGAAGAGGCGACCCCTGGATGCTGGCCTTCTAGGCAGAGTTCCTCTGTCCAGTGTCTGTGTTCTTTTGCTGATCTTAATCTTTTATTTTTCTAGGCCAGTCTGAGATATGGCTTTTTCTTTGCAACTCTGTCTATAAGGCCAGCATCCCGGAGTCGCCTCTTCACTGTTGACGCTGAGATTGGTGTTTTGCGGGTACTATTTAATGATCAATTAGCCTTTTAAAATAATATACTTGGATTAGCTAACACAACGTGCCATTGGAACACAGGAGGGATGGTTGCTGATAATGGACCTCTGTATGTCTATGTAAATATTCCATAAAAGATCTGCCCGCTTCCAGCTACAATAGTAATTTACAACATTAACAATGTCTACACTGTATTTCTGATCGATATGATGTTATTTTAATGGACAAAAAATGTGCTTTTCTTTCAAAAACAAGGACATTTCTGAGTGACCCAAAACTTTTGAATGGTAGAGTGCGTTTCCCCCCAGTCTTCATATCCCGTAATGATCAATCTGCAGCTTGACGCCTCTTCACTAGATTAGCAGCCATCAGAGAGGTTTCATCTGATTGTCTATGATGTCACAGAGAGAATCTGGTGAATGTTCCACATGCCCGCCGCCACATCATCCTCTGTGGGATTGTGCCTCTGCAACTCTGACGGCTGCAATCTCATCCAGACCCATTTATGGCAAAGGGCTTTGAAGTTCCTTTAGTTGAATCAGGCAGAATCCATAAAGAGAACCCTGTTTAATTAGGGTGATAAACGCTATCAAATATGTCTCCTTCACTTATTTTAATTCCCCATCAGAAGCAGAGCTGGTTTCTGATGCCTTTCTCTCTGGTTTATTAATCAGAGCGTTTATCAGCTCTGCTAGCTCACTTTCCTGTTTATCCTATTGGTCTATGGAGAAAACGACTGACTGTTTGAGCATCAATCAGTGTAAAAAAGAACCTTAGAGATAAAGTCAACATGCTTAGACATTGCTTTCCTGTCAGCCTTTTTCTAAATTTCAGAGGCATTAGTTCAGCACCATGACATTTTGCTTCAAATGGAGAGACGAAGATAACAGGGAATGTCTCTGACATAACTACATGACGAGGAAATTAGCAATATCCCCTGACACATGACAGCCATATATAAATTAGAATCCCAATCTAATTCACTGTCCATGGCATACACACAATACTGAAAATGCAGAGATCTTCATGTGGACTTGTATCCTAAATGAATGCATCAAAGAGAAGGCTGCTTGCAGAATTGTCATGTTAATCTCAGTTATAATTACAGCTTTTTGGAGAATGGCATGAGAAATAATTAGCCTAGTGTTTACAGGCAGAAGAGCGGCAGGCAGATCCAAAATATATTCAGACCACTCCCCGATGGGGCTCCCGCTCCTTTATAAATTAGCCAGTTCAGATTGTAAACGTCTGTGAGAAATCCAGTTCTGTGACCTTAAAAAATCACTGGGTGGACAGCGGGAGAGAATAATTAATTGCTAGAGTTTGGTTGATCATTTCCCAAACCTTGGATTTAGCACTCAGGGAATTTAGAGGTGAGGCATAAGACACATTGCAGTAAATAATGGGTCAAGCTGGGAGGTTTCATTTATTATACTTGCCCTCTCAAAATGTTATAGAAAATTAATTTTACAATATATTGTTGAATGATAATTGAAGAGACGTGGTTTCTTGATCCTAATATTGGTTCTGTGGTCAATAAGAGCTGACTCTCAATGTAGATCTTCAATAGCTGATTTAGGTACTGTAACAGTGACTGTTGTAACAGTGACTGTCCAACATTTCACAGGGCTCTTCATATATGATGTGCAGCAGCAAAACTATAGGTGATATAGAATGTTTTTTTAAATTTACGGTTATCATTGGCGCCTAAAGTGCAACAAAGGCAAAACTATGGATAGCCTTGAGACATTAAATTTGAAAGACAAATCAATTACAGCTATTTTCCTCCCTTTCTGAAAGGAAAAATTCTACATCTGTTATCCTGTCTAATCTGAAATGAACCGTTTACACAGTGTAAATATTTTTGTTGAGAGCCTCTCTTTCTTTGGGTTTTTTCTTTAAACGCAAAGTGTCACATAAACATAGTGTCTCTCAGTAAGTAACCATACAGCATGCTAGGATGGAGACGGAGACCAGGCTAACTGATAATTACAGCAGGCAGCAGAACATATCTACACTAGCTGCTTGGTGTTTTTGCTCGTCATTCGAGATCTCCATTGTGTTAATTAGCCCACATTTAATCATGTCATTTGAGTGTGATTACATGGAAGTTTGACACTTCAGAGGCGTATGCTCATTTGTGATCTCGGCTGATATTCCAATTCTCACGTCCTCTTTTATGAGAAGAGATGCCTTCAATTTAACAGATGGCCAAATAAATACTGTACCATTCCCATCCATTTCAGTGGAATGGTTTCCCTTTCTCACATGCTATACGTACGTATGAATGATTTATATTGATATTGCATGGCATGTGCAGTAACAGTTTGGACACCTATTCATTCAAGGGTTTTCTTTATTTTTACTATTTTCTACATTGTAGAATATTAGTGAATTCATCAAAACTATGAAATAACACATATGGAATCATGTAGTAACCAAAAAAATACGAATGGCACAGGGGAGGATGGCTGCCTTTTTATTGGCTCTTAACCAAACGTGCTATTTTGTTTGTTTTTAAGCAAACTGGCCCCTCCGTCGTGACGTTACCTGAACGCCCATCTGCGGCCCGCTAATCGTTAGCTGTCTTATCGGTCTATCGGACCATTTTTCTTGGGTCACTATAACTATATCTATTTTGCCAATTGGATTGATCCCCTCTACCACACGGAACCCCACTAATCTACCGACGGAAACGCACAAGGTGGCTAAAAACAGACCTCCATCCTATGCTACCTTGCTACCGATGGACCGGCTAGCTGTCTGAATCGCCCCAACCAACCTCACTACTCACTGGATCCTTATGATCACTGCCTTGTCCATTGCTGTTCTGGTTAGTGTTTATTGGCTTATTTCACTGTAGAGCCTCTAGCCCTGCTCATTATACCTTATCCAACCTTTCAGTTCCACCACCCACACATGAGATGACATCACCTGGTTTCAATGATGTTTCTAGAGACAATATCTCTCTCATCATCACTTAATACCTAGGTTTACCTCCACTGTATTCACATCCTACCATACCTTTGTCTGTTTTGTTTTGTTTTGTTTTTTACATTTTTTATTTTAGCCCTTATTTTCTCCCCAATTTCGTGGTATCCACTTGTTTAGTAGCTACTATCTTGTCTCATCGCTATAACTCCCGTACGGGCTCGGGAGAGACGAAGGTTGAAAGTCATGCATCCTCCGATACACAACCCAACCAAGCCGCACTGCTTCTTAACACAGCACCATCCAACCCGGAAGCCAGCCGCACCAATGTGTCGGAGGAAACACCGTGCACCTGGCAACCTTGGTTAGCCCGCACTGCGCACGGCCCACCACAGGAGTTGCTGGTGCGCGATGAGACAAGGATTTCCCTACCGGCCAAACCCTCCCTAACCCAGAAGACGCTAGGCCAATTGTGCGTCGCCCCACGGACCTCCCGGTCACGGCCGGTTACGACAGAGCCTGGGCGCGAACCCAGAGTCTCTGGTGGCACAGCTGGCGCTGCAGTACAGCGCCCTTAACCACTGCGCCACCCGGGAGGATTGTACATTATACCTTGAAGCTATTTTATCGCCCCCAGAAACCTGCTCCTTATACTCTCAGTTCCAGACGTTCTAAACAACCAATTCTCATAGCTTTTAGCCGTACCCTTATCCTACTACACCTCTGTTCCTCTGGTGATATAGAGGTGAATCCAGGTCCTGCAGTGCCTAGCTCCACTCCTATTCCCCAGTCTCTCTCTTTTGATGACTTCTGTAACCGTAATAGCCTTGGTTTCTTGCATGTTACCATTAGAAGCCTCCTCAAGTTTGTTTGATTCACTGCTTTAGCACACTCTGCCAACCCGGATGTTCTAGCCGTGTCTGAATCCTGGCTTAGGAAGACAACCAAAAATTCTGAAATCTCCATCCCTAACTACAACATTTTCAGACAAGATAGAACGGCCAAAGTGGGCGGTGTTGCAATCTACTGCAAAGATAGCATGCAGAGTTCTGTCCTACTATCCAGATCTGTATCCAAACAATTTGAACTTCTACTTTTAAAAATCCACCTCTCTAAAAACAAGTCTCTCACCGTTGCCGCCTGCTATAGACCACCCTCTGGCCCCAGCTGTGCTCTGGACACCATATGTGAACTGATTGCCCCCCATCTATCTTCAGAGCTCGTGCTGCTAGGTGACCTAAAATGGAACATGCTTAACACCCCAGCCATCCTACAATCTAAGCTTGATGCCCTCAATCTCACACAAATTATCAATGAACCTACCAGGTACCACCCCAAAACCGTAAACATGGGCATCCTCATAGATATCATCCTAACCAACTTGCCTTCTAAATACACCTATGCTGTTTTCAACCAATATCTCAGTGATCACTGCCTCATTGCCTGCATCCGTAATGGGTCAGAGGTCAAACGACCTCCACCCATCACTATCAAACACTCCCTGAAACACTTCAGTGAGCAGGCCTTTCTAATCGACCTGGCAGGGGTATCCTGGAAGGATCCAAGATGGCGTAGCAGTAAGTTGTCCTGTCGTATCGTCTCTCTGTAAATATCGTCTCTTTTTCGTTTTAGATATTTTTTGATATTTTTTTCTTCGCATTTCTTAAAAAACATTTTGCTAAACCTAAGCTTCCAAATACTCTTCTGCAACCCACCAATGTAGCTACTTTTCCTAAAGTAGTTATATTTACTTCGGAACCGGACCCCCTCAACTGAAGCTAGCCAGCTAACTACCAGCTATGCTAGCGGTCTTCAGCTAACCGGTCATCAACTAACCTTTAGCTCGGAAAGCTCTCGCCAGTTCGAACAACGCGACGCTAACCAGAGCATAACGGACCTATTTAAAAAAATTTACCCCCGGATTCCCACCACAAACGGAACATTCTTCAGCTGGATCTTCGCAACTAGCTATCGAGCTAAACAGCAACCCTGATTGATTACTCCTGGCTAGCGTTTCCACCCATGTAGCTTGAAGCTAGCCCAGCCAGAGCTCCTAGCATACTCCTGGGCTACAATACCTTGACTACGACCGGTCTATCGATATCACTGCATGAAGAGGAATAAACAGACTCACCCCATCGCAACGTCCGCCAAAGGTTAACTCTCTAGCCCTCGCTATCTCCTTGCTTGCTAGTTCGGCATGCTAACTGCTAGCTTGTTTAGCCCAGGTCTGCTAACTACTACCTTGTTTTCCCCCCGGCTTGCTAATCTGTTAGCTTGTTAGCACAGGCCTGCTAACTGTCTGCATCGCCGCGTCCCAAAAACGCAGTGGCCCATATGTACTTTATCTCTTCCCGATTTAAAAAAAAATGTGTTTATACCTTCCGGAAACCTGCCTCACCCAATGTGATACGGAATCGATATTATCTTTATTTTTAGAACACACTCAAGAACCTCCAGAAGCTAACCAGCTAGCTAGCTACAAGCTATTTAGTCATTGTTAGTTTTCTTAACCTGGATAACACTCGCCAGCCCAGCCCCCCCTGCCCCATCCACCGCTGCCCCCTGGACTTGGCTACATAGCTGATGCACGCTGGACTGTCCATTAATCACGGTACTCCATTCTGCTTGTTTGTTTTATCTGTCGGCCGAGTTGCCTAGTCAATGCCATCTCACCTGATGTTGTTATGCTAGCTGATTAGCTGTTGTCTCACCCACTGTTTTAGCTGGCTTTCCCAATTCAACACCTGTGTTTACTGTATGCCTCGCTGTATGTCTCTCTCAAATGTCAATATGCCTTGTATACTGTTGCTCAGGTTAGTTATCATTGTTTTAGTTCACAATGGAGCCCCTAGTCCTATTCCTCATACCCCTGATACCTCCTTTGTCCCACCTCCCACATATGCGGTGACCTCACCCATTACAACCAGCATGTCCAGAGATAAAACCTCTCTCATCATCACCCAGTGCCTGGGCTTACCTCCCCCGTACCCGCACCCCACCATACCCCTGTCTGTACATTATGCCCTGAATATATTCTACCATGCCCAGAAACCTGCTCCTCTTATTCTCTGTCCCCAACGCTCTAGGCGACCAGTTTTGATAGCCCTTAGCCGCACCCTCATACTACTCCTTCTCTGTTCCGCGGGTGATGTGGAGGTAAACCCAGGCCCTGCATGTCCCCAGGCACCCTCATTTGTTGACTTCTGTGATCGAAAAAGCCTTGGTTTCATGCATGTCAACATTAGAAGCCTACTCCCTAAGTTTGTTTTACTCACTGCTTTAGCACACTCTGCTAACCCTGATGTCCTTGCCGTGTCTGAATCCTGGCTCAGGAAGGCCACCAAAAATTCAGAGATTTCCATACCCAACTAGAACATCTTCCCTCAAGATAGAACTGCCAAAGGGGGAGGAGTCGCAGTCTACTGCAGAGATAGCCTGCAAAGTAATGTCATACTTTCCAGGTCCATACCCAAACAGTTCGAACTACTAATTCTGAAAATTACTCTCTCCAGAAATAATTCTCTCACTGTTGCCGCCTGCTACCGACCCCCCTCAGCTCCCAGCGGTGCCCTGGACACCATTTGTGA
This sequence comes from Oncorhynchus gorbuscha, assembly GCF_021184085.1. Lineage (NCBI taxonomy): Eukaryota > Metazoa > Chordata > Actinopteri > Salmoniformes > Salmonidae > Oncorhynchus > Oncorhynchus gorbuscha. Next base: position 22,308,257 of record NC_060188.1, on the reverse strand, counting down.
ATTGATTGCCCCCCATCTAGCTTCTGAGTTTGTTCTGTTAGGTGACCTAAACTGGGATATGCTTAACACCCCGGCAGTCCTACAATCTAAGCTAGATGCCCTCAATCTCACACAAATCATCAAGGAACCCACCAGGTACAACCCTAACTCTGTAAGCAAGGGCACCCTCATAGACGTCATCCTGACCAACTGGCCCTCCAAATACACCTCCACTGTCTTCAACCAGGATCTCAGCGACCACTGCCTCATTGCCTGTATCCGCTACGGTGCCGCAGTCAAACGACCACCCCTCATCACTGTCAAATGCTCCCTAAAACACTTCTGTGAGCAGGCCTTTCTAATCGACCTGGCCCGGGTATCCTGGAAGGACATTGACCTCATCCCGTCAGTTGAGGATGCCTGGTCATTCTTTAAGAGTAACTTCCTCACCATATTAGATAAGCATGCTCCGTTCAAAAAATGCAGAACTAAGAACAGATACAGCCCTTGGTTCACTCCAGACCTGACTGCCCTCGACCAGCACAAAAACATCCTGTGGCGGACTGCAATAGCATCGAACAGTCCCCGCGATATGCAACTGTTCAGGGAAGTCAGGAACCAATACACGCAGTCAGTCAGGAAAGCTAAGGCCAGCTTCTTCAGGCAGAAGTTTGCATCCTGTAACTCCAACTCCAAAAAGTTCTGGGACACTGTGAAGTCCATGGAGAACAAGAGCACCACCTCCCAGCTGCCCACTGCACTGAGGCTAGGGAACACGGTCACCACCGACAAATCCATGATTATCAAAAACTTCAACAAGCATTTCTCAACGGCTGGCCATGCCTTCCGCCTGGCTACTCCTACCTCGGCCAACAGCTCCGGCCCCCCCGCAGCTCCTCGCCCAAGCCTCTCCAGGTTCTCCTTTACCCAAATCCAGATAGCAGATGTTCTGAAAGAGCTGCAAAACCTGGACCCGTATAAATCAGCTGGGCTTGACAATCTGGACCCTCTATTTCTGAAACTATCCGCCGCCATTGTCGCAACCCCTATTACCAGCCTGTTCAACCTCTCTTTCATATCGTCTGAGATCCCCAAGGATTGGAAAGCTGCCGCAGTCATCCCCCTCTTCAAAGGGGGAGACACCCTGGACCCAAACTGTTACAGACCTATATCCATTCTGCCCTGCCTATCTAAGGTCTTCGAAAGCCAAGTCAACAAACAGGTCACTGACCATCTCGAATCCCACCGTACCTTCTCCGCTATGCAATCTGGTTTCCGAGCCGGTCACGGGTGCACCTCAGCCACACTCAAGGTACTAAACGACATCATAACCGCCATCGATAAAAGACAGTACTGTGCAGCCGTCTTCATCGACCTTGCCAAGGCTTTCGACTCTGTCAATCACCATATTCTTATCGGCAGACTCAGTAGCCTCGGTTTTTCGGATGACTGCCTTGCCTGGTTCACCAATTACTTTGCAGACAGAGTTCAGTGTGTCAAATCGGAGGGCATGTTGTCCGGTCCTCTGGCAGTCTCTATGGGGGTGCCACAGGGTTCAATTCTCGGGCCGACTCTTTTCTCGGTGTATATCAATGATGTTGCTCTTGCTGTGGGGCGATTCCCTGATCCACCTCTACGCAGACGACACCATTCTATATACTTTCGGCCCGTCATTGGACACTGTGCTATCTAACCTCCAATCAAGCTTCAATGCCATACAACACTCCTTCCGTGGCCTCCAACTGCTCTTAAACGCTAGTAAAACCAAATGCATGCTTTTCAACCGATCGCTGCCTGCACCCGCTTGCCCGACTAGCATCACCACACTGGATGGTTCCGACCTTGAATATGTGGACATCTATAAGTACCTAGGTGTCTGGCTAGACTGCAAACTCTCCTTCCAGACACATATCAAACATCTCCAATCAAAAATCAAATCAAGAGTCGGCTTTCTATTCCGTAACAAAGCCTCCTTCACTCACGCTGCCAAGCTTACCCTAGTAAAACTGACTATCCTACCAATCCTCGACTTCGACGATGTCATCTACAAAATTGCTTCCAACACTCATCTCAGCAAACTGGATGCAGTTTATCACAGTGCCATCCGTTTTGTCACTAAAGCACCTTATACTACCCACCACTGCGACTTGTATGCTCTAGTCGGCTGGCCCTCACTACATATTCGTCGCGAGACCCACTGGCTCCAGGTCATCTACAAGGCCATGCTAGGCAAAGCTCCGCCTTATCTCAGCTCACTGGTCACGATGGCAACACCCATCCGTAGCACGCGCTCCAGCAGGTGTGTCTCATTGATCATCCCTAAAGCCAACACCTCATTCGGCCGCCTTTCGTTCCAGTACTCTGCTGCCTGTGACTGGAACGAATTGCAAAAATCGCTGAAGTTGGAGACTTTTATCTCCCTCACCAACTTCAAACATCAGCTATCTGAGCAGCTAACCGATCGCTGCAGCTGTACATAGTCTATTGGTAAATAGCCCACCCATTTTCACCTACCTCATCCCCATAGTTTTTATTTATTTACTTTTCTGCTCTTTTGCACAAGAATATCTCTACCTGTACATGATCATCTGATCATTTATCAATCCAGTGTTAATCTGCAATATTGTAATTATTCGCCTACCTCCTCATGCCTTTTGCACACATTGTATATAGACACCCCTTTTTTCTCTACTGTGTTATTGACTTGTTAATTGTTTACTCCATGTGTAACTCTGTGTTGTCTGTTCACACTGCTATGCTTTATCTTGGCCAGGTCGCAGTTGCAAATGAGAACCTGTTCTCAACTAGCCTACCTGGTTAAATAAAGGTGAAATAAATAAATATTGTTCTCATCCCGTCAGTAGAGGATGCCTGGTTATTTAAAAAGAATGGCCTTCCTCACCATCTTACATAAGCATGCCCCATTCAAGAAGTTGAGAACCAGGAACAGATATAGCCCTTGGTTCTCTCCAGACCTGACTGCCCTTAACCAACACAAAAACATCCTATGGCGTTCTGCATTAGCATCGAACAGCCCCTGTGATATGCAACTTTTCAGTGAATCTAGACACCAATATACACAGGCAGTTAGAAAAGCCAAGGCTAGCTTTTTCAAGCAGAAATTTGCTTCCTGCAACACAAACTCAAAAAAGTTCTGGGACACTGTAAAGTCCATGGAGAATAAGAACACCTCCTCCCAGCTGCCCACTGCACTGAGGATAGGAAACACTGTCACCACCGATAAATCCACTATAATTGAGAATTTCAATAAGATTTTTCTACGGCTGGCCATGCTTTCCACCTGGCTACCCCTATCCCGGTGAACAGCACTGCACCCCCCACAGCAACTCGCCCAAGCCTTCCCCATTTCTCCTTCTCCCAAATCCAGTCAGCTGATGTTCTGAAAGAGCTGCAAAATCTGGACCCCTACAAATCAGCCGGGCTAGACAATCTGGACCCTTTCTTTCTAAAACTATCTGCCGAAATTGTTGCAACCCCTATTACTAGCCTGTTCAACCTCTCTTTCATGTCATCTGAGATTCCCAAAGATTGGAAAGCAGCTGCGGTCATCCCCCTCTTCAAAGGGGGGACACTCTTGAGCTATATCTATCCTACCCTGCCTTTCTAAGTTCTTCGAAAGCCAAGTCAACAAACAGATTACCGACCATTTCGAATCCCGCCATACCTTCTCCGCTATGTAATCTGGTTTCAGAGCTGGTCATGGGTGCACCTCAGCCACTCTCAAGTTCCTAAACGATATCTTAACCACCACTGATAAGAAACAATACTGTGCAGCCATATTCATTGACCTGGCCAAGGCATTCGACTCTGTCAATCACCACATCCTCATCGGCAGCCTCGATAGCCTTGGTTTCTCAAATGATTGCCTCACCTGGTTCACCAACTACTTCTCTGATAGAGTTCAGTGTGTCAAATCGGAGGGCCTGTTGTCCGGGCCTCTGGCAGTCTCTATGGGGGTGCCACAGTGATCAATTCTTGGACTGACTCTCTTCTCTGTATACATCAATGACGTCGCTCTTGCTGCTGGTGAGTCTCTGATCCACCTCTACGCAGACGACACCATTCTGTATAACTCTGGCCCTTCTTTGGACACTGTGTTAACAACCCTCCAGATGAGCTTCAATGCCATACAACTCTCCTTCTGGGGCCTCCAATTGCTCTTAAATACAAGTAAAACTAAACGCCCTCGCTTCATACTCGTCGCCAAACCCACTGGCTCCAGGTCATCTACAAGACCCTGCTAGGTAAAGTCCCCCCTTATCACAGCTCACTGGTCACCATAGCAGCACCCACCTGTAGCACGTGCTCCAGCAGGTATATTTCTCTGGTCACCCCCAAAACCAATTCTTCCAATGGCCGCCTCTCCTTCCAGTTCTCTGCTGCCAATGACTGGAACGAACTACAAAAATATCTGAAACTGGAGACACTTATATCCCTCACTAGCTTTAAGCACCAGCTGTTAGAGCAGCTCACAGATTACTGCACCTGTACATAGCCCATCTATAATTCAGCCCAAACAACTACCTCTCCCCCTACTGTATTTATTTTGCTCCTTTACACCCCATTATTATTTTATCTCTACTCTGCACATTCTTCCACTGCAAATCTACCATTCCAGTGTTTTACTTGCTATATTGTATTTACTTCACCACCATGGCCTTTTTTGCCTTTACCTCCCTTCTCTCACCTCATTTGCTCACATTGTATATAGACTTATTTTTCTACTGTATTATTGACTGTATGTTTGTTTTACTCCATTTGTAACTCTGTGTTGTTGTATGTGTCGAACTTTATCTTGGCCAGGTCGCAATTGTAAATGAGAACTTGTTCTCAACTTGCCTACCTGGTTAAATAAAGGTGAGATAAATAAAATAAAATATAAAATTCACTGTAAGGTGACCGATAAATCCAATACGTGTTTTATTCGGCGCATGTGACAAATACTATTGGATTTGATTTGAAAATTGTTAAACAAATCCAAATATATGTTAGATTTTAGATTCTTCAAAGCATCCACCCTTTGCCTTGATGACAGCTTTACAAACATTTTTTTGGCATTTTCTTTTTGGCATTTTCTCAACCAGCTTCATAATAAATGCTTTTCCAACAGTCTTGAAGAAGTTGTTGTCTGCTTTTCCTTCACTCTGCGGTCCAAGGTCCCAAACCGTCTAAATTGGGTTGAGGTCGGGTGATTGTGGAGGCCAGGTCATCTGATGCAACACTCCATCACGCTCCTTGGTCAAATAGCCCTTACACAGGTGGAGGTCTGTTTTGGGTCATTGTCCTGTTGAAAAACAAATGATAGTCCCACTAAGCGCAAACCAGATGGGATGGCGTATCGCTGCCAAATTCTGTGGTAGCCATGCTGGCTAAGTGTGCCTTGAATTTTTTTAAATATATCACAGACAATGTCACCAGCAAAGCACCCCACACCATCACACCTCCTCCTCCATGCTTCACGGTGGGAACCACACAGGCGGAGATCATCACCTACCCTACTCTTACAAAGACATGGCAGTTGGAACCAAAACTCTCAAATTTGGACTCATCAGACCAAAAGACAGTTTTCCACTGGTCTAATGTCCATTGCTCGTGTTTCTTGGCCCAAGAAAGTATTTTCTTCTTATTGGTGTCCTTTAGTAGTGGTTCCTTTGCAGCAATTTGAGCATGAAGGCCTGATTCACACAGTCTCCTCTGAACAGTTGATGTTAAGATGTGTCTGTTACTTGAACTCTGTGAATCATTTATTTGGGCTGCAATCTGAGATGCAGTTAAGTATAATGAACTTATACTCTGCAACAGAGGCAACTCTGAGTCTTCCTTTCCTGTGGCGGTCCACGTGAGAGCCAGTTTCATCATGCCACTTGATGGTTTTTGCGACTTGATGGTTTTTGCGACTTTCAAAGTTGTTGACATTTTCTGGATTGACTTACCTTCATGTCTTAAAGTAATGATGGACTGTCATTTCTCTTTGTTTACTTGAGCTGTTCTTGCAATAAAAGGGTATTTTACCAATAGGGCTATCATCTGTATACCACCCCTACCTTGTTACAACACAACTGACTGGCTCAAACGCATTAAGAAGGAAAGAAATTCCACAAATTAACTTTAAACAAAGTCACACATGTTAATTGAAATGCATTCCAGGTGACCTCATGAAGCTGGTTAAGAGAATGCCAAGAGTGTGAAAAACTGTCATCAAGGCAAAGGGTGGCTACTTTGAAGAATCTCAAATATAAAATATATTTTGATTTGTTGAAAACCTTTTTGGTTACTACATGACTTCATATTGGGGCAGCAGGGTAGCCTAGTGGTTAGAGTGTTTGACTCGTATCCGGAAGGTTGCAAGTTCAAACCCCCGAGCTGACAAGGTACAAATCTGTCGTTCTGCCCCTGAACAGGCAGTTAACCCACTGTTCCTAGGCTGTCATTGAAAATAAGAATTTGTTCTTAACTGACTTGCCTAGTTAAATAAAGGTAAAAAACATGTGTAAGTTCCTAGTTTTGATGTCTTCAATATTCTACAATATAGAAAATAGTAAAAATAAAGAAAATCCAGAAATCAGTAGGTGTCTCCGAACTTTTGACTGGTACTTATATTGTACTGTGAAATATATGCATTTAGTTCGATTTGAAATTATAATGAAATTATATATTACCCCTTTTGATTAGCTGATGAAATCTGATTAGCTATTTTGATTGTGAAGTTAATCAGAGAAGCAGCTCGCCGCTTATTCCTGTATTCCCATATCCGCATATCTTAGAATGAGCAATAACTGTGTCTCTTACCGACAGCCTTGAGGGAGGCATACTTATTGAGCTCTTTCCCAGGTTGCTGTTGCTCATAGGGGCTAGTGATCTGTCCCAGGGAAGGGTAGGGGTGGGGAGGAGACCCTAAGCCTGGCATTAGTGATGATCCTGGACCCACACTGTTCATCTGGTTAGCCTCTGTAGGGAGAGAAAGAGAAAGATGGCAGGTGTCAGTTTGGCAGAAAAAAAGTAAAAAATGTAATTAAATATTGATGTTCCATCTGAGTGATTGAGATTATGGGCCCATATAAATCCTACAATGTATTTAGAAGTGAGTAAATTCGATTGTGCACTGTTGTATTGTTTTCCCACTTAAGTGAGGCAATATTCTTTACATTTTACTGCAGTGGGCTAAATCAGGGTCACACAGTGCTTCGGACTTAATACAAAACCTAGAATACATAATATAGAATGCCCACCCCAACTCACACCCTGACCAAACTAAAACAGAGACATAAAAAAAGGAACTAAGGTCAGGACGTGACATATCAGCAGTATTTTTGAAATCAGTGATTCTTCCTTCCTGTCAGTGGTGAGATGTAAGATCTGGTGTCTCCCAGGAAAGCTGTGGAAGTCGAGACCTGCTAGACCCCATGTAGGCAGCTTACACAATCTCATTGACCTGCCAACACAATTGTTATAGTCTCTTCATGTTAGCCCTGGGATACAAATCATTAACCGTCCATCGCTCCGAGCTAGATGGCCCCTCTAGCCAGCTCACTGTGCTAATCCTCTCCCAATCGAATCTCTTTGGTTTCCTCCAAACAAGCCTCAGCCAAAACCAACAGCAGCGTAGCTCAGCCCCCAGCTGATATGTCTCTCAATAGGCCTGATCGAAATCAATTTGACAGATGGATAAGAATGGACAGAGGTAATTGCTTCAGATCCTTGGTAACATTGCACCCCGTGCTGGTTGGCCCTCCCTGGGGACTCAGCTGGAGAGAGAGAGTGTGATGACTGCTCTTTATAAAATGGTACTAATCCAGCATCCAGCATCCAGACATCTGCTTAATTGAGGAGTGCATGGAACCATGGCAAATTGACTGGCCCCCTGCCTGCTGGCATGGCAGAACAACCAGATGTTGTGGGCATCATTTTCAACCGGCCCCGCAGGACCCAAAGGAGGTCAGAAGACAGCAGACTGCACCCACGGCCAGGTGTCAGTTTGGGGGACGGTGAATGCCACCTTAATAAGTCCAGCAATACTACAGTAGCTATCTACAGTAGAATATCAATAACGTAAAGTTAACTAATAGCTCAATATTGATATTGTGTGTAATAGCAGAGTTCTATAAAATGCATTCCCCCAGTTTGGCTGTAGCAGTTATTGATTGGTCAAGGTAATACTGCACATCCATTCAGCCCATGTTGTTGTTGTATCCGTATTCATGTTGCACATGTAAACATAAGTCTCTTCCATTACTGATGTCCACAGCCCACTGTGAGGAACAATACCAGGACCTTGAGAGAGTAGAGTCATTGTAGTAGACATTGTAAGTGACCATAAACTGCTGCTTGGGCATGTTGAGAACACTAATGAGTTTTCAAAGTACAAGCAATCTGTTGAGCAGCGGATTGAACCTATGGCACGAAATGCTGTTAGTAACAATAGCTTCCTATGTATGACCACACATTCAACAAGTAAAATAGAATGGTCCAGCACTGCTTGAAGTTCTGGATTGATTCGAAGGCTACTACAAATTGTTAATATCATCTGTTAGAAAATGGGAAAATAATGATCTGACTTCTTATGGGCCCTGTCCTACACTAGATATTCGTTCGTCTACAATCGTTTTGATTTTCACAGCACCATCAATAAGTAACTGAGTAATATAGAAGCAATATTAAGCAACTGTTTATTATTATTATTATTTTTATTGTATTTTTATTTCACCTTTATTTAACCAGGTAGGCTAGTTGAGAACAAGTTCTCATTTACAATTGCGACCTGGCCAAGATGAAGCATAGCAGTGTGAACAGACAACACAGAGTTACACATGGAGTAAACAATTAACAAGTCAATAACACAGTAGAAAAAAAGGGGGAGTCTATAAACATTGTGTGCAAAAGGCATGGGGAGGTAGGCGAATAATTACAGATTAACACTGGAGTGATAAATGATCAGATGGTCATGTACAGGTCGAGATATTGGTGTGCAAAAGAGCAGAAAAGTAAATAAATAAAAACAGTATGGGGATGAGGTAGGTGAAAATGGGTGGGCTATTTACCAATAGACTATGTACATGATTAATCAATAATAATAATATATGCCATTTAGCAGACACTTTTATCCAAAGCGACTTACAGTCATGTGTGCATACATTCTACGTATGGGTGGTCCCGGGGATCGAACCCACTACCCTGGCGTTACAAGCGCCATGCTCTACCAAATGAGCTACAGAAGGACATAGGTTGTTCTATTATTATTTATAGTGAACAAGTATTCATTAAAAAGAGTAAATGAAAAGGAGTTAACTTGTACCTTTGAGATTGAGATAAATGAAGAACTATAAACGTCTGCTTTAGAAAATAGAGATGACAACCTTCAGTTCATTACTCATCTCACAGATGTGAACGTTCAGTAGTAGAAGACCTGGCACCATTTACTCCAGTGTGAATGCTTTTTTAATATATAATTGTTGTGTTCTTACTACGACACAAACAGTAATAAATTATACTTGAAAGAGCGATAACGTTGACATGACTTTATCGTTCAAACTCAAGTTCAAGCACCGTGCATTAATGCACAGGCGCAGTACTCAATTAGCATCAATGCTCTAGGTTCCTCAATAACAACATACAGTAGTGCCTATGATAAAAGCGGTATAATAGTATCACAATATATCATACTTAACAAGGATTCCAGAATTCAATCATATCTGCAGTGTGACCACCCTCCTTTCCCTAGTCATGATGATCAAAACAGGCTGTCAACTTGTAAGTTACACATAATAACTGGCCGTGATCGATGGCATATTTGCGGAGGCACACTGAGGCCACTTAACAACTAAACGACTCCTTTTACAAGTCAACATTTTCTGAGAGCAGATTTCTCTGGCAAGTTTACACTTCAGTAGATTGGGAGGAAAAAAGGTGAAAAGGACATACAATCCCCCATTACTTATTAAGCCCCAAATCTTACCAAGCAGTTCGCATAATAGGACTCACGTCTTGTTTTAACTGCATGCTACTGTACACCTGCATCTCTCTGCTGCACCGATGGCATGAGGGGAGAATACAGACATGACGATCACTGAGTAGACAACATCAATGTTTGTAATGTTTGAAATGATTAAATACAGGCTAAGTCAAATAAAATGTCTTATCTGTAAGATCTGTTGCATTATAATACCTCATTTTATTGTTGCCATGCAACGTCTAATCAGGCACACACACCACAGTGTGAAAAGCGAAGAGCCTATTTTGCTCGGTTTCATGTTAGTTAGTTGATAAGGAGGTCAGTGGATGTGGAACCCTGTTTTTCAGTGCTGCAACTAGTACAAAATATTCCATTCTAATTAGCTCCACAGCTAATATACTAAATACATTTGCATTTACACATTTAGCTGAACACTATCATCTACTTTGGACAGTGGACAATGAGCCGTGAAAGAAATGGATAAAAAGAAAATCAAATCTAGGCTAAAATGGTTCTGTCTGACGGTGAAAAGACTGATGCCAAGTGGACTGAAATAGATGTTCTGATTTTAAACAGGGTCTTGGTAGCAATGACCATTCGTCAGGGAAGAGATGTCAGCTATCGCTGAAATGTCACCAGAGCTTTTGTTCTCCTCGTCTTCCTGGCTGGCAGGCAATTTGATTGGATTCTTCTAGTCTATTTTTCCCAGACAGTTACTTAATGAATATGCCAGCTTTAGTTACGCATGCTTCCTGGCTCATGACTCAGCAGCAGCCACTGGAAGGTTTCTCTTCTCCAGATGATGAACACAATCATCGCTGGATCTACAGGTCCGAAAGGCTGAAGGCAGCAGCGATGTAAGCAAAGATGTCTAATCGGACTAGTCTGACAGCCAAGCCAAGAGTGCTTTAGCCAACAGCAGGTGCACTAATCAATTTTGGTTGGAGAGGAAAGAAAAAGATGTTTCATGATAAGAAAAGTTGCATGATCTTTCAGATGTTCAGAACCAAAATGTAGGAATGGATAGCTTGAACTCAATTTACCCCAAAATGTAGGAATGAATAGCTTGAACTCAATTTACCCCAAAATGTAGGAATGGATAGCTTGAACTCAATTTACCCCAAAATGTAGGAATGAATAGCTTGAACTCAATTTACCCCAAAATGTAGGAATGGATAGCTTGAACTCAATTTACCCCAAAATGTAGGAATGGATAGCTTGAACTCAATTTACCCCAAAATGTAGGAATGGATAGCTTGAACTCAATTTACCCCCAGAAAAATACAGCATCAACAGCAAAAAAAATTGCAGTTCGAAATCAACTTTTGTTTACTAAAAATAAATTATGAAGTTGATCCTTTGTGTTTAATTTCATGCTTATCCACAGGGGAATAAATATGAAGAATGGGAAAAGTTCATAGATACTACTCTAGCAACTTGCCCACCAGATTTGGACCTAAAGGTTCCCTGGGGGCTACTGACTATGATAATCAGAAACTTTGGAAATGATTTTGAAATACTACACTGCCTTCTGGAAAAAATATTCCTCCTGCTGCTCAGTGGTCCCAACAGGAGACGGTTCAGGAACAACAGGGGAGTAGAGCTTTCAACAGAGGTCTGGAGGGACCCCAGCATGAATGAATGATGATTGTTGAAACGTTCCAGTGTTTTCTGTGGAAAAGGACAAGGGTTTAAAGAGGAAGACACCATTGCACAGAACTACAATGTACTTTAAAGAGAGGAGAAAATGCTTTTGAATGGAGAATAGGGAAGATGTTTATTTTCCTTAGCGAGTCCAATTAATATGAAAGAGGATAGCGTAGCAATAGTTAAAAAGTGGGAGGAGGGCAGTGGGAGGATAAGGTCAGGGACAGGAGGCGTGAACCAAACATGAAACAACTGTCAGCACCACTTCAAAAGGACGAATGTACTCTCCTCTCCCACTGAAAAATAAAGGATGGTACAAGTATAATATTCTAACTTTTTTAACAAGTATAAACTTTTAGCTGTTCAGAGTCCACTATGCCATGGTGCAGCCTCTCCATGATAATAAAAATGTAATAATAGTGAAATAGGCTAATTAGAGGCTAATTTCCCACCGGTCAAATAGATGTTTCCGTGCTGTGCTAATTACTTTGTAAAAGACCATGAAATGATCCGTGTTGCCTCATTAAAAGACATAGAGGGAAGCTTTTACAACTCTTTCACTACACCTGCTAATAGTGGGTCAGGTATGGTTCTGTGACTAGGTGAAAACAATGAGTGTTTTTTAAGAATCATTGTTCTCTGAAATGACCCCACCTCTGGAAATCTGGAAATCTGAAGTACAAGCTGTTACTTTTGCATTGAGCTGCTAATTTAAGGAGTAATACATCTGTCAATCCATTGTCTGTGTACAACGGATAAAATCCCATTTCATCTGCCAGACATTGGTCCTCTTTACACACGATTCCTTCTAAATTACTGGAGTCCCACTTCAATTCACTTTCCATCTGTCTGCCACTGGCAAAAAGTGGTACATTTGTTCAAACTTTTGTAAGGTTAAAGACTCAAAGGTTGTTGCAGGAGTAAGTGAATCAACACTACAGACACAGATACCTTTCAAGAACTCATAAAAAATGCAAGAGTGTATTTTGGGAGCTGGATGCCCCAAAGGGATGGATGGTACAATGGGAAGGACACTCTCATTCACAGGTTATTTACAATTGGGGAGTGAAAGTCTGCATAAGGTTTAGTCCTAAGACCTCCAATAACATATACAGTATAATTTATTAGCAATACTTCATCATATTTGATGCACGCTTGTAGTTTCATCAGCTGTTTTGGCATTGCTTTGTTGCATTGAAATATTTCAGATTCAATAAGCATGTACAGAAGATAACCTAATACAGTATTTGCATACTTCCAATATACCTACTGCAAGGAATGTGATTTCAATACTTTGCACAGTTTGTCAGTATTTGATGTTGATTTTCACAAATTAATTTGTCTGGAATAGTCAGTGTGACATTTAACATTGAGCCTCTCGCAGAAACCTACCTCTGCTAGACGGATTTACAGGGTATTAGACAGTGCGCAAGAAGAAAGTCAGTCAGTCACTCTTATTTGTCCTGATGGAAGAAGTATATATTCCATGTAAATGTGTGTCTAGCCCCTTGGCTTTTCTCCTTTATACTCACAAAGGTTGGACAAGCTGAGCGATTAATAGCCAGGCCTTGAAGATTGATGAGAAAAACCTTTGACTCACCAGGGTAAATCATGACTTGACGGGTCATTTTATAGGTTGAATTTCCTCAGTTGTAATTGACATAAAATAGGCATATGCAGGGATGGAACATAACTGATCTGGGTGCAGATGATGGCATAAAAACAGTATCTGAATTCCTACAGACTGAGGAAAGCCATTGTCTGTGTAATCCAATCTGACAGGTGGAGCTCACTGTGAGTTAAAAGCAGCAGAAGAATCAATAACGCCTCCTCTCTTCTCCTCTCTCAGAGCATTGTTCACTCCTTCTCTGTGCTCTACCTGCTTCCATTACCTTAAATTCATACGCATTCATCAGCTCACCTCTGAAATGTAGCCTACGCTTCCAGACTCGGGAGTGTTATTGAGGGCGACACTTCACTTTGTAAATGTTGGTGTTTATGGCTTGATTGGCAAACTAGGTGAACAGGTTTCTCTCCAGAGGCAAGTTTGACTACGCCAACTAAGTAATGGAATCTCCAACTTACAATGGCCTGTCTCCATAGTTCATACATTAACCAGTTGGCAACACCCACATGAGCAACAGTTCATACTCCCATTATTTATCTGCTGAGGGAGAACAGGCTCTGCTGCACTCACAAAAAGCCTGCATGAAATTAACATTTAATGAATTTATATGCCGGCACTATGTAAATCTAATGTATAAGCTTTGTCTCTTTTCATTAATGAATGAAATTGACGTTCCCCTATGCTAAGAGTATATTGGATGGACAACACAGTTATTCTGTCAAACGTATTAATTACAGTGACACCATTGTGCTTTATGAATGGATAATTCAGTAAACAGTTAGGTAAAAATACAAGCACAGAATAACGATTTGCAAAAGGTACATTAAATATAGATAAAACATATTCACTATTTTGTGCATTAAGATGTATGTGCTGTGGTCTGGGTGAACTACTTAAAACCCTGTATGATGGTGGGTTTGTGTGCATTATTTGTGATAATGGCCACCAGTTGGGTCAAAGTTGTCCATGCATGGAAGCGTGTGTTTCAGTCGTCTATAGAACAGACACAAATGTGACTTCTACACAATAAATAATATGCCCATAGCAATGCAAAAGCTAATCACTATCTGCTCATCCAAGTGCTTACATATTGCCTTGTGCTACTTATGGTACATTAAATAAATTAGTTTAGACAAGAGAGAACTTCATTTGTATTCCATTAGTTGGAGTAAACCCTCATCTCACTTTTTAACCTTGTTGTATCAAGCTTCTCTTCTCAGCCTGCGAGCTTGACAAGGTGTTATCATTCATGTCAGGTACCAACAAACATATGGAACTACAGTTTTGGTATGCAGCACCGGTATTTTTAAAGGAGGTTTGGCCCTTAGGCGGAAGCTTAACTAAAGTGTCTCAAAATGATCACAACATTCTTTTGTCTAAAACCATTCATCAAGGCAGATATAAAAAGGAAGAGGAGATACAAAATGCCCTGTTAAAAAGCAGGCATGTAACTGGATATAAAGCTGATGTTTTGTAACCATTGTCCATTCATCGTTGTAGGTAGTAGTAACCCATTTAAATACAGTTTCCTGTGACACCGTCTTGTGGGGAAAAGGCCTGCCAGACCGTCCGGCCGTGTGTGTTGGCAGCAAGGGAGAACTTTATTCTCTTCGGCTGGCTGCCTAGAGAGAAAAGAGGCCAAGTGGCCACAGGTGCCCCTTGCTCACACAGGCAGGCCTGGAGGAGAGAGACAGGACAGTGCGTGTGGCCAAGATGGCCCCAGCAGCACACAGGACAGAAGTTGAGTGTAGCCTAGACACCAGCCAGCCACCCACCCAGAGGAGAGGAAACTAGAGGAGAGGAGAGGGAACTAGAACAAAGCCCTGTCTGTCTGAGAGGATTGTGTCATCTGTGACGACTGACACGTGTGAGAACTCCCTCTGGACCATTTCACTCAGTGCCAACCAGGCACCCACAACCCCTACAATAGAGGCAGTATCCATCCTAGGGAAGCAGCCCTGGCATGGGTACACTTGGCAGTGCCAGACATGGCTAGGGGACGAGGAGGAGAACAGACACACTACTCTACCCCCTGCCCAGAAGTTGGTGAAAGAGACAGAAGCAAAACGCCAGGGAGAAAATAACCATTTTAGTGGAGCTGTTGTGCAGTCAAAATAACTACAGTCCTCCCGACAATGTATTCTCAAGGCTATAATCTCAGGGATATAGCGGACTATATTCTGTATACAGGGTACAGGATTTTGTAAAGTGTTTCTGAAGGCTTTTTCTGTTGATTGGGAGAAAGGACACTTTGTATGCTAACAGGCTTTGTTGTTCTATTGTAATATCTGTCCGTTGTAGCTAGTTGATGTAATGTTACAAATCCATCTGTGCTGCCCTGTTTTCCTGAATCTCACATACTACTGCAGCTGAACAAGGGGATTAATCGCCTGAACGCTTACCAACCAACTGAAGAGGGCCCAGTCACATAGCCAGTTCTGCTGTTCCTGCCGATGCAATTATTTACCTCTCATGTCCAGTTGACAAAATTAGATCCTTGTGTGTGTGTGTGTGTGTGTGTGTGTGTGTGTGTGTGTGTGTGTGTGTGTGTGTGTGTGTGTGTGTGTGTGTGTGTGTGTGTGTGTGTGTGTGTGTGTGTGTGTGTGTGTGTGTGTGTGTGTGTGTGTGTGTGTGTGTGTGTGTGTGTGTGTGTGTGTGTGTGTGTGTGTGTGTGTGTGTGTGTGTGAGTGAGTGCGTACGTGCGTGCGTGCGCGTGCGTGCGTGCATGCGTGTGTGTGTGTGTGTGTGTGCATGCGTGCGTGTGCGAATACACGCGTGTATATGGAAGCCATACCTTGATGTCCTCAAATACATCAAAATGACAGTGACGGTGATAGATTTTCCTGTGTGTGAAAACAGAGCACAACCTATTTTGTTGCAACCAGATGCAAAGCTGGTATGAAAATGAAATAAGTAGGTATGTTGTTGTACAACTGAGGCAATTATCTACAAAGAGAGAACTACCAGACCCAGTAGAGATGTAATGCTAGTGTACTACAATGACTGAAAGTGCTGCTCCTGAACTCAAAGTGCTGCTCCTGAACTCAAAGTGCTGCTCCTGAACTCAAAGTGCTGCTCCTGAACTCAAAGTGCTGCTCCTGAACTCAAAGTGCTGCTCCTGAACTCAAAGTGCTGCTCCTGAACTCATGGTCTCCTGGACTAATAAATTCGGGTGGTTTTGAGGTTGTAAGATGCATGGTTGTGATTGTTTGCGTTTCTATTCTGACAATGACCATTTCTTTCCCAAAGCATCCATTTGTTACAAGAAACGTCTGGTCGTCTGTTGACATGAACTAACTCTGTCTTTGCTGACCTAGTAACAATTACAAAAGAGTAATGGAAGAACAGTAATTTTCACAAACACTATGACAAGCATTGTATGGTCAAAAACGGCAATATATTTTTCCTATTTTTCCTATGGTATTGTAGATTGTGGATACTATGATGCCAATGATGCACTAATAATGCTCATGATCTAACATGGGCTGTGCTTCATCTACATTTAAATCTGTTTATAAATGTAGATATTCATCATTTAGCTGGGAGAGAACTTATACACTTACCACTTAAGAGGGGTTTGCCAGCACTTACCAACAAAGAAAAGATGACCAAAGAACCCTATTTGAAGGGTAAGTGAAGAAAGACCCCTTTGAAGCTGTGACCATTCTCAGTGGACATTAATATTAATATTACATTACTTCTGATGTGTTAGAACACCCAACAGGGTCCTCTGTGTCATTTCCCAATCACCAGCCAGCATGGCAGCAGAGTATCCTGAGTGGTGTGAGGATGTTCAGAACAAGTGATCTAAGGTATCTGCAGTAACCCCCCATGTTATTGACCTACTAAAAAATGCCATTAGGCAGTCCGAAAATAAATCCTTGTCATTGGTCATACATGAGGGCATTGGGTATCTGATCGGCAGCCTGGTATATGATAAACCTACAACTTACTTTTAAAATACATTGTTGAACGTGGTGTGTTGTTTTAATGTTCTGTACAGGGAGGGATTCATGTTCATCTTTTTCTGATGACATTTTGCTGTAGGTTTAAATGTAGCTTACTAATAGCTATACTGTGACCCGTCAGTGAGGCAGCCACAGGCCACAGCGCTGAAGCTCCCATCCCATCGCTAGCTGCTCCTGAACCTCTAATTTCCACCACCTACCTGTCAACATGTCGGCTGGCTGGTAATGAACTGATCATTATTCCAGGAGGGGGCACGGAAGAAAAAAAGGGGTCTCTGTTTAAAGAATGATTCATTATTCGCCTGACACGGCAGCACCAAGAAGGCCTGAATTCATTAAAGTGAATAATAATCATTTCAGCTGAAGGAGAAAACGCATCGAGTAGACATACCTTGAGGTACAGTAGGCTTGATGTTCAGGGTACTATATATGCCTGTGACAACCAGGCAGACGTTTTCTGAAAGATACTACCTTGTCCACACATTTCCGTACTCTACTTTGGCGGGTTTAGATGTAAGAGGAGAAAGTGGAAGCGTTAACCCAAGAAAATGCTTTGGGTTGATGTGTTGAAAACGAAGACCTATGCTGCCTATTAGGAATGTTCATTCATTCTTAGTATTTCCCTCAAAGCATGAGTATTATGATATTTAAGGGTGCCTCAAATGTCTATATGTATAGTTCTCCTCAGGGGAATTTCCCCAGATAAAAGTTCATTTGTATCAGTTCAATCTGAAGTTGTAAGGGGCAGAAGAAAATCAGTGCCAGCACAATTGTGTGAGATTGCCATGGATACAGGCATGCACAATCCTATAGGAGTTGACAGTGGAACTGCAAACTGCAAGTGTATTAATCAGGTCCTTTTTCCACTGTGGGGAAATTAATTCAAAGTCAGATATAATGTATTCTGCATCTTAAGTTAGTGTAATTCAACAAGAATCACTTTTCTGCTCCCATCTATTTTTACCTACAACAGCAAAAGTCCATGGACAGGCCATTTGGTCGTCATACCTTTGTTTCCATGGAGATGTCATGCATATTGGCACCATATGTATTAGTTCCATCATATGACATAGGGGAATCAGAATGGAAACCACCTGAGCCATATACAGTGCCTTCAGAAAGTGTTCAGACCCCTTGACCTTATCCATGTTTTATTGTGTTACAGCCTGAATTAAATTCATATTTTATTTGATGTATTAATCACATTTTGTATGGTGTATCAATACATCCAGGAACTACAGGTGTCCACTCGGGGATTTCACTATGAGGCCAAGTGTGACTTTATAACAGTAACAGAGTTTAGGAGAAAACGGATCAACAACATTTCAGTTACTCCACAATGCTAACCTAAATAACAAGGAAGGAAGCCTGTACAGATTTCAAATATTCCAAAACATGCATCCTGTTCGCATTAAGGAGCTAAAGTAAAACTGCAAATAATGTGTCACAAAAATGTACTTTATGTCCTGAATACAAAATGTTATGCTTGGGGGAAATCCAACACATCACTGAGTACCACTCTTCATATTTTCAAGCATGGTGAAGGCTGCATTATGTTATGGGTATGCTTTTAATCGGTAAAGACAATTGAGTTTTTGAGATAAAACTAAAATAAATGGAATTGAACTTAGCACAGGCAAAGTCCTGGAGGAAAACCTGGTTCAGTCTGCTTTCCAAAAGACATGGGGAGACAAATTCACCTTTCAGCAAGACAATAACCTAAAACACAAGGCCAAATATACACTGGAGTTACTTACCAATATTACATTAAATGTTCCTTAGTGGCCTAGTTACAGTTTTGACTTTAATCGGCTTGAACATCTATGGCAAGACTTGAAAATTGCAGTCTATCCATGATCAACAACCAACTCGACAGAGCTTGAAGAATATTAAAAAGAATCATGTGCAAATATTGTACAATCATGGTGTGCAAAGTTCTTAGAGACTGACCCAGAAAGACTGACAGCTGCAATCGCTGCCAAAGGTAATTCCAACATGTATTGTGTCAGGGGTGTGAATACCTACAGTTGAAGTTGGAAGTTAACATACTGTCACGTTCTGACCTTAATTCCTTTGTTATGTCTTTGTTTTAGTATGGTCAGGGAGTGAGTTGGGTGGGTTGTCTATGATCCCTTTTCTATGTTGTGTTTTGTGTTTGGCCTGGTATGGTTCTCAATCAGAGGCAGGTGTCGTTAGTTGTCTCTGATTGAGAATCATACTTAGGTAGCCTTTTCCACTTGTGTTTCGTGGGTGATTATTTTCTGTTCTGTGTTTTGCTTCACCGTTCAAGACTGTTCGTGTTTGTCATTTTATTGTTTTTGTTCAAGTGTTCAGTATTAAATCATATATGGACACCTACCATGCTGCGCATTGGTCTGACATTTCCTACTTACTCCTCGTCTGAGGAGGACGAAGACAAGCGTTACACATACACCATAGACAAATACATTTAAACTCAGTTTTTCATAATTCCTGACATTTAATCCTAGTCAGTTAGGATCACCACTTTATTTTAAGAATGTGAAATGTCAGAATAATAGTAGAGAGAATGATTTATTTAAGCTTTTATTTATTTGATCACATTCC
This sequence comes from Oncorhynchus gorbuscha, assembly GCF_021184085.1. Classification (NCBI taxonomy): domain Eukaryota; kingdom Metazoa; phylum Chordata; class Actinopteri; order Salmoniformes; family Salmonidae; genus Oncorhynchus; species Oncorhynchus gorbuscha. The sequence continues at coordinate 22,288,480 of NC_060188.1, read as the reverse complement.
CAGTGGGTCAGAAGTTTACATACACTCAATTAGTATTTGTTAGCATTGCCTTTAAATGGTTTAACTTGGGTCAAACGTTTTGGGTAGCCTTCCTCAAGCTTCCCACAATAAGTTGGGTGAATTTTGGCCCATTCCTCCTGACAGAGCTGGTGTAACTGAGTCAGATTTGTAGGCCTCCTTGCTCTCACACGCTTTTTCAGTTCTGCCCACAAATGTTCTATAAGATTGAGGTCTGGGCTTTGTGATGGCCACTCCAATATCTTGACTTTGTTGTCCTTAAGCCATTTTGCCACAACTTTGGAAGTATGCTTGGGGTCATTGTCCATTTGGAAGACCCATTTGTGACCAAGCTTTAACTTTCTGACTGATGTCTTGAGATGTTGCTTCAATACATCCACATAATGTTCCTACCTCATGATGCCATCTATTTTGTGAAGTGCACCAATCCCTCCTGCAGCAAAGCACCCCCACAACATGATGCTGCCACCCCCCATGGTTGGGATGGTGTTCTTCGGCTTGCAAGCCTCCCCCTTTTTCCTCGAAACATAAAGATGGTCATTATGGCCAAACAGTTCTATTTTTGTATCATCAGGCCAGAGAACATTTCTCCAAAAAGCACGATCTTTGTACCCATGTGCAGTTGCAAACCGTAGTCTGGCTTTTTTATGGCGGTTTTGGAGCAGTGGCTTTTTCCTTGCTGAGCGGCCTTTCAGGTTATGTCGATATAGGAATCGTTTTACTGTGGATATAGATACTTTTGCACCTGTTTCCTCCAGCATCTTCATAAGGTCCTTTGCTGTTGTTCTGGGATTGATATACTGTACACTTTTCAAACCAAAGTATGTTCATCTCTAGGAGACAGAACACGTCTCCTTCCTGAGCGGTATGACGGCTGGATGGTCCCATGGTGTTTATACTTGCATACTATTGTTTTGTACAGATGAATGTGGTATCTTCAGCCATTTGGAAATTGCTCCCAAGGATGAACCAGACTTGTGGAGGTCTACAATTTTGTTTCTGAGGTCTTGGCTGATTTCTTTTGACTTTCTCATAATGTCAAGAAAAGAGGCACTGAGTTTGAAGGTAGGCCTTGAAATACATCCACATGCAAACCTCCAATTGACTCAAATGATGTAAATTAGCCTATCAGAAACTTCTAAAGCTATGAATTCATTTTCTGGAATTTTCCAAGCTGTTTAAAGGCACAGTCAACTTAGTGTATATAAACTTCTGACCAACTTGAATTGTGATACAGTTAGTTATAAGTGAAATAATCTGTCTGTAAACAATTGTTGGAAAAATTAAATGTAGATGTCCTAACCGACCAAAACTATAATTTGTTAACAAGAAATTTGTGGAGTGGTTGAAAAACTAGTTTTAATGACTCCAACCTAAGTGTATGTAAACTTCCGACTTCAGCTGTATGTAAATGAGATATTTCTGTATTTTACTTGAAATACATTTGCAACAATGTCTAAAAACATGTTTTCAGTTTGTCATTATGGGGTATTGTATGAGTGAGAAAAAATATATTTAATCCATTTTTATTTTAGGCCGGAACACAACAAAATGTGGAATATGTCAAAGGGCATGAATACTTTCTGAAAGCACTGTATAGCATGAATGATCTGAAGCACCGGAAACCACTGTCTCTTCTTGTATAAAAGAGTGGACTTTGTATTGTGAATGTCAAAGCCCTTCGAAAAAAATGAATAGCCATGATCTAATTATAACACAGCTCTTTCATAATCAATTAAAGGTCTGACGAGGGTTAATGAAGATTTCAAAATTGGTCTTTGAAACAAAGGCCTCATTACTTGAATGAACTTGAAGTCTACGGCCATAACAATGGGAGAAAGCTTTCCCACTGGGCACAGACATTAGTGCAACGTCTAATTTTGATTTACATTTGGTTTAGTTATCGACTAACTTGAATTCAACATGAAATCAACCAAAAATGTCCTCCTGACATTGGATTTAGGTTCAAAGTTAAGTGAAAAAAATACTAAATTCCCTTACATTGATGACTTTTTGCAAATCCAATCAGTTTTCCACGTTGATTCAATGTCATTACATTTTAATTTTGGGGTTGAAATGACTTGGAAACAACGTTGAAACAACCCGTTTTTGCCCAGTGGGTTGCTTAAAATCATATTGTACAATTACAAAAAAGCACAATACGAGAGGTGAAAGGGGAGGGGGAGAGAGAGGGATAGAACCCAAGACCAGCAGAGGGAAACGAATCCTGACAATCCCTCAGGACTGAGGACCCTGGCCCAATCATCGATGAGCGAACGGTCCAGCACGGCCCCGAGACGGAACCCAACTCCTCTCCTCAGACCGTAACCCTCCCAATCCACTAGGTATTGGTGACCCCGTCCCCGATAAAAAGGCCAAGAAAATAACTATTATTTTTAATGATACCTTGATATTGACACAATTAAGCCTTTCACCATGCTAATGAGTCTCTTTCAATTGAATCCTCAATGCAGCAAGTGTTCTGTGTAATATAACATCAGATTGAAAACCCAGGAGGAGATGTTACTCAAACACATGCAGCCTCACATTAACCTAATTACTTGTGCTGCCACCTCTTCAGAGCGCTACTATCTCACAAGACACAGTTCACACACAGACAGTCCTCTTTGGTAGTCAATGCATGCCATGGGGTGTCACATATACCGTGGGGCAAAGAAGTATTTAGTCAGCCACCAATTGTGCAAGTTCTCCCACTTAAAAAGATGAGAAAGGCCTGTCATTTTCATCATAGGTACACTTCAACTATGACAAACAAAATGAGTGAAAAAAATCCAGAAAATCACATTGTACGATTTTTTATGAATTTATTTGCTAATTTTGGTGGAAAATAAGTATTTGGCCACCTACAAACAAGCAAGATTTCTGGCTCTCACAGACCTGTAACTTCTTCTTTAAGAGGCTCCTCTGTCCTCCACCCGTTATCTGTATTAATGGCACCTGTTTGAACTTGTTATCAGTATAAAATACACACGGGGGGACCTAGTGAATGACCTGCAGAGAGCTGGGACCAAAGTAACAAAGCCTACCCTCAGTAACACACTACGCCACCAGGGACTCAAATCCTGCAGTGCCAGACGTGTCCCCCCTGCTTAAGCCAGTACATGTCCAGGCCCATCTGAAGTTTGCTAGAGAGCATTTGGATGATCTAGAAGAGGATTGGGAGAATGTCATATGATCAGATGAAACCAAAATATAACTTTTTGGTAAAAACTCAACTCGTCGTGTTTGGAGGACAAAGAATGCTGAGTTGCATCCAAAGAACACCATACCTACTGTGAAGCATGGGGGTGGAAACATCATGCTTTGGGGCTGTTTTTCTGCAAAGGGACCAGGACGACTGATCCATGTAAAGGAAAGAATGAATGGGGCCATGTATTGTGAGATTTTGAGTGAAAACCTCCTTCTATCAGCAAGGGCATTGAAGATGAAACGTGGCTGGGTCTTTCAGCATGACAATGATCCCAAACACACCGCCCGGGCAACGAAGGAGTGGCTTCGTAAGGAGCATTTCAAGGTCCTGGAGTGGCCTAGCCAGTCTCCAGATCTCAACTCCATAGAAAATCTTTGGAGGGAGTTGAAAGTCTGTGTTGCCCAGCAACAGCCCCAAAACATCACTGCTCGAGAGGAGATCTGCATGGAGGAATGGGCCAAAATACCAGCAACAGTGTGTGAAAACCTTGTGAAGACTTACAGAAAACGTTTGACCTCTGTCATTGCCAACAAAGGGTATATAAGAAAGTATTGAGATAAACCTTTGTTATTGACCAAATACTTATTTTCCACCATAATTTGCAAATAAATTCATTAAAAATCCTACAATGTGATTTTCTGGATTTTTTTTCTCATTTTATCTGTCATAGTTGAAGTGTACCTATGATGGAAATTACAGGCCTCTCTCATCTTTAAGTGGGAGAACTTGCACAATTGGTGGCTGACTAAATACTTTTTTTGCCCCACTGTATGGACATAAGCCTCAGACTAGATTAGATACCCTGCATAATTCACATCCAGTGGAATAGCCTGTCTAAGTGAGAGCTTCGGCTAGCGCAGTGTGCTTGCTTTACATGTGTGATAATGAGATTCATTCACCAGAATAACACTCTTCAGGCGCTTCCGCCCAAAGGGTTGTATTCCATTCCGATTGTATTGATGCTGTATGAGGCAAATTTGAAAATCTATTTGAATTCAATTATTTCCCTTGTTCTGATTGTATCTTTTATTTTTTTTTTACCCCACTATGGCAACCCTGATTATGCTCTCTAGTCTAGTGGATGAGGTTTCTTACTAGTCTTGCTGAGATACCATGCTACCATAAAAGGCTCTGTCAATTTCCTGACTTGATGTCTGTCTACTAAGCTGCACACAGTGGGTTACCTCATTCAAAACAATCACACACTGTGTAGCTGCCTGAGAGTATGTGCCTGCCACCAGTCAGACTCAGCACTCGCGACTTTAAGCACTTTAATGGTATTTCAGACTGGAGAACCTCAGTAATGTAAAGTTCTTTTTTAGTCCCAGTGCTCTATGAAATGGCCCTGCTCCCAGCACAGTCACACACCCCACTCTCTGAGTTATTACCGCTCAGCCTGCATGGAGATGGTGTCAGCTCTTTAACAGCAGAACACCTGGGTGTCTCCCCTCACACACCTCCCTGCGCCTCTCCACAGCTTCAGCAGGGAGCTCACTGGGTGAGGCTATTCACACTGATACAATAACCCATTACATCTTCTCATGAAACAGCAAGACACTGCTCTGCCTGTGAGACTTTTTACAATAGAACAGTCAGTGTGGGAACAAGTGTGAATAGCTGCTCAAAGAAACCTATGCTGTCATCCCACTTTATTGAATAAGGATTCCAGTTAGCATAACTAAACAACACTACCTCTGTTCCAATACAGCGCACACCTTAATAGTGACAAACTGCTCCTTCTGATTCTATAATGCCCACATTATACCAAACCAATAACTAAGAGACTAAGACTAATGAGACTAATGACTAAGAGATATAGTGTTGTGCTAGGAGGAGGTGGGAGGGCCACTGACAAAGGAAGAGATTACCCAGAACCCACCTCTCCACTCATCTACCCTCTCCAATCCACAGTGCTATTGTGTGAAAACGTATGGATCCTTCCCAATACTGTAAGGAGAGACAATGCCAATGTGTGTCGATGCAGCCCACCTGATTGCAGAACTGGGTCTCCAATCCCTTGGGTAATTCTTACCCAAGGGATGGGAGAGAAATATGCCAGCTCTTCACGTGAATAAAAGCTACAAGCTTCAATTATCAGTGGAAGCTACATTCAGCTACACTCAAGAATCTAAGTGGAGGCTCTTGACCCAGAGCTGCCTCATCCACTTCAGTTTTTGACAACAAACAAAAAAAACACACTGCTGCCATATGCTTATGCCGTCAACATAAAACTAGTATTCCCATTATCATTCTCTGCAAGTCCAATTTGTCCGTCTCACACAAACAAACAGCTTGTTTTTCATGTCATACATTGACACTCCTTTTCAGCATGAAAAATGCACTACCACAAGTAAACATGTCATTTTACTTCTCTCCAACAACAGACGGCATGCATTACAATCACTTCCAAACAAGCAAATGGGGAAAAGTCTGTCCATTGCCATTAGTGACTGAAGCCTAGCCTGTGTGATTGCAACTGGCAGCCTGAGACATGCAATCCATAATAAAATAATACATCCTGCATCATCCGTGTGTGTGTGTGTGTGTGTGTGTGTGTGTGTGTGTGTGTGTGTGTGTGTGTGTGTGCGTGCGTGCGTGCGTGCGTGCGTGCGTGCGTGCGTGCGTGCGTGCGTGCGTGCGTGTGCGCGCGCGAGTGAGTGAGTGAGTGAGTGAGTGAGTGAGTGAGTGAGTGAGTGAGTGAGTGAGTGAGTGAATTCTTGCGGGTCTGTGTATAGATGTGTGCCTGCCTGTTTGGGAGAGACTAAAAAGAGAGGGATGAGAAAGAAAGAGCCAGTTGTAAGAGATGGAGAGCAGCACAAGACTTATACTACTGTTAGTCAGCGGCGGATGATGATGATAATTATCCCAGTGTGTTAAATGATTACTGAGGCTGTGAGTAATTGCTTCAGCAGCTCACAGGACTCTCCAAAATGGACTTCTTTCACAACTCTCTTATCTGGAGCAGCTAAATCAGGCGAGCCAGGAAGGCAAAGGGTGGTGGTGAAGAAAGCCTTTTGAATTTCACAGCTGCCTCACTACAACCACAAAGACCAATCAGAGACTGTTGGGCACTCCAATAGGACTCCAGCATAGAATTGATGAAAATAAAAATGTCAACGTTCTCTTGCGTGATAAGGTTTACTGGTGGTGGCTGTTTGAAACATTGTGTGTGTGTGTGTGTGTGTGTGTGTGTGTGTGTGTGTGTGTGTGTGTGTGTGTGTGTGTGTGTGTGTGTGTGTGTGTGTGTGTGTGTGTGTGTGTGTGTGTGTGTGTGTGTGTGTGTGTGTGTGTGTGTGTGTGTGTGTGTGTGTGTGTGTGTGTGTGTGTGTGTGTGTGTGTGTGTGTGTACTGAGGTAAAGACTGTGCATGATTTGTCTGATCACAGCAGTCAGACCCTCAGGCTTCTGTAGATGGCATCCTGTTTATACCATCTCTGTATCTCAATCATGACCATACCCAATGCATTGCAGAGCTACACATAATACACTATGCATCTTACCATTAGTTGTACTTTCCAATGTGTATCAAACTATTGTTATAGTGGCTATTCCCTATGAAATGAGACATTGGATGGAAGAGGAAGACTTACGGAGACTGTTCGCAGGTACCCTGTTGGCTTGCATGTTGTCATAGTGCTGTCCATGCACTCCAATGTCTTCTGAGTGTTCTCCTGGACCAGGCTGGCGCATCACCTGGGCTAGAGCCCTGACAAAATACAAACACCTCAATCAGCTGGTTCACTCAATAATAAAGCATGACATGGAAATCAAAATAGCTACGAAAACTAGCAAAATTACAGCAGCTCATATGCTGTAAACCTCAATATGTATCTGATATTTATCGGAAATCCTTACAGGTCTTAATGTTTGAATAATGTAGATTAAATCAAATCAATTACTCTCATGCTTGTAGATGAACTACCAATGACCAATTATCATATGCTCAAAGGGTTTTCATTGATATGCACAGTACCATTTATGCTATATTGAGTTAGTGGGATCACCTTCCTTTATGCATTGATACTATAGTTGAGAAATATGACAAATCACAATAGGGATCACAAGGCATGTTGAGACAAAGGCAGCCCACTGAGCACAGACGTCAGTTCAACGTCTAGTTTTGATTTACTTTTGGTTGAGTTGTCAATTAACGTAAGTTCAACATGAAATTAAAGGTCATCACATTGAATCTTTTTGTTGAAATGGCATGGAAACAACATCGAATCAACCAGTTTTTGGGGGAAGTGAACCTTAAGTTTGCTTCCCTCCAAAAGAACAATGAAGCTAATTAAAATGCTGAAATCTAGGGCTGTGAGATAATTAAAAACAATTGCAGGTGTAATGGAGTAAAAAAGTGGCTTTTAATGGCACCTTGTTGGTAGATGACATCAAGGGAGATGAGAGCATGGCTCATCACACACTATTACCTACAACACATCTGGTTTTACCAGGACCTAGTGAGCATGGCTCATCACACACTACTACCTACAACACATCTGGTTTTACCAGGACATAGTGAGCATGGCTCATCACACACTACTACCTACAACACATCTGGTTTTACCAGGACATAGTGAGCATGGCTCATCACACACTACTACCTACAACACATCTGGTTTTACCAGGAGGCAGTGAGCATGGCTCATCACACACTACTACCTACAACACATCTGGTTTTACCAGGACATAGTGAGCATGGCTCATCACACACTACTACCTACAACACATCTGATTTTACCAGGACATAGTGAGCATGGCTCATCACACACTACTACCTACAACACATCTGGTTTTACCAGGACATAGTGAGCATGGCTCATCACACACTACTACCTACAACACATCTGGTTTTACCAGGAGGTAGTGAGCTCATTATTATTCAGTATAGAGTTCTCAATCATTCAGAATGAAAATATGGCATTTTGATGGAATCTCAAGACATCAGCGCAATTGGACAGGTATTCACAGTCATTCACAAATAAAATATAGTAGGCTGCATAGGTATTGCCTATGATTTCCAATCAAATTGTGGTCAGAAGAACTGACTGATCATGTATATTTATTCTATATTTTAACACTCCCCACTAGGCAAAAACTGAATGGATCATGAATCAATGTTGTTTCCATCTGTATGTGACCAATACAATTTGATTTGATTTGATTTCAACCAACAAATCTATGTGACGTGGGGAAAAATTACTGGATTTGAAAAAAGTCATCAAGGTAAGGAAATTTCGTATTTATTTCACCCAACTTTTCACCGAAATGTTTTGTTGATTTTTGTTGTTGATTTCAACCAAATGTAAATCGAAACTAGAAGTTGAACTGACGTCTGTGTCCAGTGGGTTATCACCTATTTTAACAAAACAGCATCTTTAATGCATCTAAATATTTTAAAGAAACTTCTGACACCCAAATAAAAGTTACATTCCTGCATTCATTTAGGCTATCCAAAGTTGTTACTGCATTGCGCACAGGGACTGCTGATGTTGTTTACTGTACACACACCTTGACATGTTTTCTCTGTGTGGACGGTGCGCCTTTTCAAGTCCAAGTTTTGTGAAAATCCCAACGAGGGCCATTATGGCAACAACTCCACATATTATATACACAATTAAGTTTGTTTTATCCTTTGTGGGGTCGTGAGTGGGGTCTTTTTTCTTAGGCGGGGGTCTGCCTGTCATCATCCAAGGCGGGGTGTCATAGTTTTTGCAGGTGGTCTGGTCCAGCCGCGAGCTTGTAAACTCACAGCAGAATCTGAAGCCACAGGTCCCGCAGCAGTACAGGTAACTGCCCGTCTGGCACACAAACGGCGGATCCCACTGGCCCATCACATCGTAATAACCCCGGCACCTGTCCTCTGTATGCGGACTCTCCGAAACGCTATTCTTTCCGTTCAATTTTGACTCGTTGGTACCCGTTTGTACCATAATAAAGCCGTCTAGCTTCTGCCCTGGCTCCCCCTCCGCGTCGCATACAAGAACTTTCACCAAAAAGTAGCCAAGCAACAACCCCGCGCTTCTCATCATGTGCGTCCCTTTGTTACTTTTCTTCTCCACTGTAGACGAAGGAAAGGCGATGACCAGGTATCATAACAAGCTTGTACGCATAATCCAAGAACATGAAACACAGCCATCCGCGATGATTATCATGATTACGCACCGCAACTTCTGCGCGTAATTGTCCATCAGCGCACGGTGATGTTGTATGGGAATGTGTGTAAATGTTATATCTGTTCCAATTGCTTATAACAAAAAAAAAGATGAGATCTTTACACCGATGCGACAACAACACTTTTACAGTTGCTACAGGTATCTTGAATAGGTTTAGACAATTTCTCTGCGCTGCGCCACAGACATCCTCCGTTGACAGTCGGAGTCCTTATTGGTAGTTCACTCCAGGCAGTGGGAATATTACCGAACCAATTACCGAGAGAGTGGGAGAGTGGGGAAGAAAAAGGAGGTGGAGACACTTGTGGTAGGTGGGAGAGAGACAGGCAGAAAGAGAGAGATCTGATGTAGGCAATCTGTTGCTTATATACAGAACAACATGCTCATGCTCAGATTTCATTTTTTTTCATAGTAGCCTACAGCAGGCTACAGAAAAAGATATACTGTATTCAGACAATAAAATACTGTCCGAATATGTATTTATTTATATGCCTATAAAGACGCAGGGTGCATTTAAATGATAGAGTTGCAATGCTGCTGTTGTCTGTCAAGTCAAATGTGATTTCATGCATGTTGTATTTGACTGCTATTTGTGGCCGATATATTGCACCTTGTTTGTATCATTATGTATTGTTCGATAGGCCACAACTATGAAAAAAGGATATAGCCCAAGCAAACAAGGTGTGATTAGTATTGTTGTGACCTTTGTCATTGTAGTGCTGTAACTGTATTGTCATTTGAGGTGATAAAATATGCATAATCAATACAATTCGTCTGACTAATGCATTTGATTTGTATACCTGTACATTTTGCAATTTGAATGTATATCCCTTGATTGTACCACACACACATATCATTATTTCTGACTGTAAGACTAGTCAAAAAATCCTAAAGGTTTCCAATAGAAAAATCCTATTACAATCCAAAAGTAAATCCTATCATATTTTAGAACCTATCCTATAGGATTTTATTCCTATAGAATCCTATAGGGGTCCATTTGGACTGGTTCCAATAGTTTTTATTTGATTGGAATCCAATAGCAGTTTTAGAGATGTTCTCCACGTTAAAGTGCTTCAGAGGTTTCAACACTCACAGTAAAATTCCAAAATAAATAATTGCATGATCATGCTATTTTGTGTGTGGTACAATCAGGGGAGATACAATACATTCAGAATTTCAAAATCCAGTGGTGTAAAGTACTTAAGTAAAAATACTTGAAATACTTAAGTAGATTTTGCTGGTATCTGTACTTTACTTTACTATTTATATTTTTTGACAACTTTTAGTTTTACTTCATTTCATTCCTAAAGAAAATAATACCCTTTTTACTTCATTCTGTAACGACGTTCGTCTGTTGAAGCAAGAGAGTCGGACCGAAATGCAGCGTGTTTGTTACTCATAATCTTTAATGAATGAAAAGTGACGATACATGAAATAACTCATAAATACAAAACAACAAACAGAACGTGAAACTTATTACAGCCTATCTGGTGAACACTACACAAAAACAGGAACAATCACCCACGAAATACAAAGCGAAACTATGGCTCCCTAAATACGGTTCCCAATCAGAGACAACGAGAATCACCTGACTCTGATTGAGAATCGCCTCAGGCAGCCAAGCCTATACAACACCCCTAATCAGCCGCGATCCCAAATAATACAAACCCCAATACGAAAACAACATAATAAAACCCCATGTCACACCCTGGCCTGACCAAATATATAACGAAAACACAAAATACAATGACCAAGGCGTGACACATACATTTTCCCTGACACCCAAAAGTATTTGTTACATTTTGCACGCTCAGCAGGACAGGAAAATGATCAAATTCACAGACTTATTAAGAGAACTGCCTCTAATCTGGCAGACTCACTAAACACAAGCTTCATTTGTAAATGATGTCTGAGTGTTGGAGTGTGCCCCTGGCTATCCTTAAATGAAAAAATAAAGAAAATGGTACGGTCTGGTTTGATTAACCCTTCTTAAGGGTAAACAATAGCCCGCCACTATGTATAACAGCAGAGAAAACCCCCTATTTTTTTTCCAACTGGAAATTGGATGAATCTTCCTAGAGTGACCCCAACATTAGAAAAAGTGAAACATCGCCTTTGTCCATATTTCCATGAAAGCTGTACACCCTGGGTACAAAGATTGTCTTAGGGTCATTTTTGACCTGGCAGTTCTAAAACCATTTACACACCACAAAATCCACACACACACACACACACACACACACACACACACACACACACACACACACACACACACACACACACACACACACACACACACACACACACACACACACACACACACACACACACACACACACACACACACACACACACACACACACACACATGCGCAGCACCTCCCCTCCACGACCCCACACATGGCTGAAGTTTACGGACAAAGTACAAATATTTTCAGACAAAATAAACAAAATTTCAGAAAAAATAAGCATTTCTTGAAATCATTGTTTACTAATGGGGGGTCGATAAAGGTGTTGCAGATGACAGTCCCCACAGTTCTCTCTGCTGAAGCCATGAGTGCACGTTTCAGTGGCCAACAGGTCATATATCTGATTTTTTCAGATGTCCAGGAGGAACAAGAGAACAATGATTTAGAAGAGGAGGAGGAGAAAAGAAAATCCAGAAAATCACATTGTAGGATTTTTAATGAATTTATTTGCAAATTATGGTGGAAAATAAGTATTTGGTCATAACAAAAGTTTATCTCAATACTTTGTTATATATCCTTTGTGTCACGCCTTGGTCATTGTATCTTGTGTTTTTGTTATGTTTGGGTAGGCCAGGGTGTGACATCGGTTTATATGTTGTGTTTCGTATTGGGGTTTGTATTAATTGGGAGTGTGTATTAGTAGGGGTGTGTCTAGTTAGGCTTGGCTGCCTGAGGCGATTCCTAATTGGAGTCAGCTGATTCTAGTTGTCTCTGATTGGGAACCGTATTTAGGTAGCTTGAGTGCGCGTTGTATTTCGTGGGCGATTGTACCTGTCTCTGTGTTAGTCACCAGATAGGCTGTAATTAGTTTCACTCGTTTGTTGTTTTCGTATTTTCAGTTATTTCATGTACCGCTATTTTCTTCATTAAAAGTCATGAGTAACCTACACGCTGCATTTCGGTCTGACTCTCTTCAAACAGCAGACGAACTTCATTACAGAATCACCCACCACCATTCACAGACCGAGCAGCGTGGGAACTGGCAGGATCTGAAGGTGGACGTTATGGACAACAGAAGCAAGGAGTATACTACGTGGGAAGAAATCGACAGGTGGGCGGCCGACCCAGAGCGAGTGCAGGAGCCCGCCTGGGATTCCCTACAGCAATGCGAAGAGGGCTACAGGCGAATCGAATCCACGAAAAAGACACGCCAGGAAAACGGAGTGGCGCTGGTTTAAACAGGCAGCGACAGCTGGAGCAGCAAAGGGAGGATGAATTATTTGGAGAATGGACATGGGAAGATGTGTTGGATGGTAAAGGTTGTTACACTTGGGAGGAGATATTGGCCGGAAGAGATCGCCTCCCATGGGAACAGGTGGAGGCACTAAGGAGAGCAGAGGCAGCGGGAGATAGGAGCCGACGATACGAGGGAACACGGTTGGCAAGGAAACCGGAAAAACAGCCCAAAAAAATTATTGGGGGGGAGCTAGAAGGGAGAATAGTTATGCCAGGTAGGAGACCTGCGCATACTCCCTGTGCTCACCGTTGGGCTAGAGAGACCGGGCAGGCACCGTGTTATGCTATGGAGCGCACGGTGTTTTCAGTGCAGGAGCATAGCCCGGTGAGGCACATACCAGCTCTTCCTATTGGCCGGGCTAGAGTGGGCATCAAGAGCTCCAGTGCGCCTGCACGGTCCGGTCTATCCAGAGCCACCTCTACACACCAGTCCTCCGGTAGCAGCTCCCCGCACCAGGCTTCCTGTGCGTGTCCTCGCGCCAGTACCACCAGTTCCAGCACCACGCACCAGGTCTCCAGTGCGCCTCGCCTGTTCAGCGCAGCCAGTGCTTTTCTCCCCTCCTGCGCTGCCGGAGTCTCCCGCTTGTTTAGTGCAACCAGAGCTGTTCTCTTCTCCTGCGCTATCGGAGTCTCCCGCCTATTTAGCGCAGCCAGAGCCTTTCTCCTCTCTTGCGCTGCCGGAGTCTCCTGTCTGTCCAGCGCCACCAGTGCTCGCAGTCGGCCCAGCGCGTCCAGTGCGCATCGCCTGTTCAGCACAGCCAGTGCTTTTCTCTCCTCCTGTGCTATCGGAGTCTCCAGCCTGTTCAGCGCAGCCAGAGCCTTTCTCCTCTCCTGCGCTGCCGGAGTCTCCTGTCTGTCCAGCGCCACCAGTGCTCCCAGTCGGCCCAGCACGTCCAGTGCGCCTCGCCTGTTCAGCGCAGCCAGAGCTTTTCTCCCCTCCTGCACTGTTTGAGTCTCCCGCCTGTTCAGCGCAGCCAGAGCCTTTCTCCTCTCCTGCGCTGCCGGAGTCTCCTGTCTGCCCAGTGCCGCCAGTGCTCCCAGTCGGCCCAGCGCGTCCAGTGCGCCTCGCCTGTTCAGCGCAGCCAGAGCTTTTCTCCTCTCCTGCACTGCCGGAGTCTCCTGTCTGTCCAGCTCCACCAGTGCTACCAGTCGGCCCAGCGCGTCCAGTGCGCCTCGCCTGTTCAGCGCAGCCAGAGCTTTTCTCCTCTCCTGCACTGTTGGAGTCTCCCGCCTGTTCAGCTCAGCCAGAGCCTTTCTCCTCTCCTGCGCTGCCGGAGTCTCCTGTCTGCCCAACGCCGCCAGTCGGCCCAGCGTCACCAGTCTGCCAGGATCCGCCAGAAGTGCCAGTCTGCCAAGATCTTCTAGATCGGCCAGACAACCTGAATCATCCAGGTCCACCAGCCATCCAGGATTTACCGGAGCCTACTACCTGCCTGAGCTTCCTCTCAGTACTGAGCTTCCTTTCAGTACTAGGCTTCCTCTCTGTACTGGGCTCCCTCTCAGTACCGGGATTCCCCTCAGTACCGGGCTTCCCCTCAGTACTGGGCTGCTTCAGTCCCGGGCTGCCCCTCTGTCCCGGGCTGCCCCTCTGTCCCGAGCTGCCCTGCTGTCCCGAGATGCCCCTCTGTCCCGAGATGCCCCTCTGTCCTGAGCTGCCCCTCTGTCCTGAGCTGCCCCTCTGTCCCGAGCTGTCCCTCTGTCCCGAGCTGCCCCTCTGTCCCGAGCTGCCCCTCTGTCCCGAGCTGCCCCTCTGTCCCGAGCTGCCCCTCTGTCCCGAGCTGCCCCTCTGTCCCGAGCTGCCCCTCAGTTATGTGGGGATCAGGGTGAGGACTATTAGGCCATGGTCGGCGGAGAAGGTGGATTATCCTAGGACGCGAAGGGGAGGAACCTCGGACATTTATGGAGTGGGGTCCACGTCCCGAGCCAGAACCGCCACCATGGACAGACGCCCACCCGGACCCTCCCTATGCTCTTGAGGTGCGTCCCGGAGTCCGCACCTTAGGGGGGGGTTCTGTCACGCCTTGGTCATTGTATCTTGTGTTTTTGTTATGTTTGGGTAGGCCAGGGTGTGACATGGGTTTATATGTTGTGTTTCGTATTGGGGTTTGTATTAATTGGGAGTGTGTATTAGTAGGGGTGTGTCTAGTTAGGCTTGGCTGCCTGAGGCGATTCCTAATTGGAGTCAGCTGATTCTAGTTGTCTCTGATTGGGAACCGTATTTAGGTAGCTTGAGTGCGCGTTGTATTTCGTGGGCGATTGTACCTGTCTCTGTGTTAGTCACCAGATAGGCTGTAATTAGTTTTACTCGTTTGTTGTTTTCGTATTTTCAGTTATTTCATGTACCGCTATTTTCTTCATTAAAAGTCATGAGTAACCTACACGCTGCATTTCGGTCTGACTCTCTTCAAACAGCAGACGAACTTCATTACACTTTGTTGGCAATGACAGAGGTCAAATGTTTTCTGTAAGTCTTCACAAGGTTTTCATACACTGTTGCTGGTATTTTGGCCCATTCCTCCATGCAGATCTCCTCTAGAGCAGTGATGTTTTGGGGCTGTTGCTGGGCAACACGGACTTTCAACTCCCTCCAAAGATTTTCTATGGAGTTGAGATCTGGAGACTGACTAGGCCACTCCAGGACCTTGAAATGCTCCTTACGAAGCCACTCCTTCGTTGCCCGGGTGATGTGTTTGGGATCATTGTCATGCTGAAAGACCCAGCCACGTTTCATCTTCAATGCCCTTGCTGATGGTAGGCCTTGTTACTACTTTGGTCCCAACTCTCTACAGGTCATTCACTAGGTCCCCCCATGTGGTTCTGGGATTTTTGCTCACCGTTCTTGTGATCATTTTGACCCCACAGGTGAGATCTTGTGTGGAGCCCCAGGTCGAGGGACATTATCAGGGTCTTGTATATCTTGTATGTCTTGTATGTCCATTTTCTAATAATTGCTCCCACAGTTGATTTCTTCAAACCAAGCTGCTTACCTATTGCAGATTCAGTCTTCCCAGCCTGGTGCAGGTCTCCAATTTTGTTTCTGGTGTCCTTTGACAGCTCTTTGGTCTTGGCCATAGTGGAGTTTGGAGTGTGACTGTTTGAGGTTGTGGACAGGTGTCTTTTATACTGATAACAAGTTCAAACAGGTGCCATTAATACAGGTAACGAGTGGAGGACAGAGGAGCCTCTTAAAGAAGAAGTTACAGGTCTGTGAGAGCCAGAAATCTTGCTTGTTTGTAGGTGACCAAATACTTATTTTCCACCATAATTTGCTAATAAATTCATAAAAAAATCCTACAATGTGATTTTCTGGATTGTATTTCCTCATTTTGTATGTCATAGTTGAAGTGTACATATGATGAAAATTACAGGCCTCTCTCCTCTTTTTAAGTGGGACTTAACTTGCACAATTGGTGGCTGACTACATACTTTTTTGCCCCACTGTACATCTTAAAGTCCATGCACACACACTGCATACTGTCCTACATGTGCTAATTAGAGTTGATTGATTTATGTTCTTCACGTTTTAGTTTTGCATCTATTATCTTATTTTATTCTTATTTATTGTTGTTGTTTATACACCTTGTCAGTGGGGGAAATGGTTAATAAAATGGGAGAAGACTAGTATTGTGTAGTTGAATTCCTGATTGTACAGTATATAAGGACATGTTGCTCAAAAAGTTCAAGACTGTTATTGTTTCCCTTCAATAAAATGCATTCAAAACTACTTTTTAAACATTTCTGCTACTTTCTTAGGCTATAGAAGTGCTATCAATGCTAAAAAAATGTATGTTTACACCTATGCAGTACCTTTAGCAATAATACTAATAATAATAAACCTTTACTTGAGTAAAGAAAGCAATTATCACAGGTGTGTTGTAATACAAATTTGTGGTGTCCACTGATTAAATACAGTCTTTCTGCATTGTGAAGAGGGAAAACCAAGATATTCACAAAGTTTGGGATGAATGACAGGTTGTTTCTTCATGCAAAATAGATTTGGGGTTTAAAATTCAATTAAGCTTCTTTATTTTAGGGGTTTAGTGAAGGTGGGTCATTTTTTACCCTTAGGACAAGGGGAGTATACAGAATGTTAAGACTACACAAAGGTTAGTATAAGGAATATTTAATTATTTATACTTTTAATTTGACTTTTGATACTTAAGTATATTTGAGCAATTACATTTACTTTTGATACTTAAGTATATTTCAAACCAAATACTTTTAGACTGCCCCATACTGCCACTCTTATGGGTCAGAATATAATGATGTAATTACGTGGGGATGATCTCCGAGGATTCTCAGCGTAGGCCTTCAGCTGTTCGATGACGCACTACTCCGGCGCACCTCCCTGATCGTCCTGATTGTCCTTTTGGGCTGAGGAGTCTGTTTCCCCACCCTTTGCTCTGGAAGGAGTCTTCTGAGGACAGCTCTGTAGCTGAGATGTCCCGATGTCACAGGAAGCCAATAAAGATCATCAAGGACAACAACCACCCGAGCCACTGCCTGTTCACCCCGCTATCATCCAGAAGGCGAGGTCAGTACAGGTGCATCAAAGCAGGGACCGAGAGACTGAAAAACAGCTTCTATCTCAAGGCCATCAGACTGTTAAACAGCCACCACTAACATTGAGTGGCTGCTGCCAACACACTGACTCAACTCCAGGCACTTTAATAATGGGAATTGATGGGAATTGATGAAAAATATATCACTAGCCACTTTAAACAATGCTACTTAATATAATGTTTACATACCCTACATTATTTATCTCATATGTATACGTATATACTGTACTCTATATCATCTACTGCATCTTTATGTAATACATGTATCACTAGCCACTTTAAACTATGCCACTTTGTTTACATACTTATCTCATATGCATATACTGTACTCGATAACATCTACTGCATCTTGCCTATGCTGCTCTGTACCATCACTCATTCATATATCTTTATGTACATATTCTTTATCCCTTTACACTTGTGTGTATAAGGTAGTAGTTTTGGAATTGTTAGCTAGATTACTCGTTGGTTATTATTGCATTGTCGGAACTAGAAGCACAAGCATTTCGCTACACTCGCATTAACATCTGCTAACCATGTGTATGTGTCATGCAGGTGAAAGAGGACCCAAAAGCGACTTAACAGAAACAGAGTTTATTTCAGTCCAAAACGGAATAACAGAAATCCTCTAGACTTGTAGAGGGGAAACAACTGGAGAAGCGGCCACAGACTGCAGGTCGCTTTTCGGGTAGGCGCAGGCCGTAGTCGACAGAGACACCTGCTCACACGCAGCATCTGATGAAGGCAAAAAAACACGACAGGACAGGGCGATACACAATCACGGCAAAAACACGACAGGACAGGGCGAAACGCAATCACAGCATGGTGAATACAATACAAGGAACCGACGGGACAGGAACGGATCACAAAGGAATAAATAGGGACTCTAATCAGGGGAAAGGATCGGGAACAGGTGTGGGAAGATTAAATGATGATTAGGGGAATAGGAACAGCTGGGAGCAGGAACGGAACGATAGAGAGAAGAGAGAGCGAGAGAGTGAGAGAGGGAGGGGGAGAGAGAGGGATAGAAGGAGGGAAAGAACCAAATAAGACCAGCAGAGGGAAACGAATAGCATGGGGAGCACAGGGACAAGACATGATAATAAATGACAAACATGACAGTACCCCCCCACTCACCGAGCGCCTCCTGGCGCTCTCGAGGAGGAACACTGGCGGCAACGGAGGAAATCATAGATCAAACGGTCCAGCACGTCCCGAGAAAGAACCCAACTCCTCTCCTCAGGACCGTAACGAAAAACGATAAAAAGGGAAACTAGGGTACTACTCTAAAAAAAAAATGAGAACTAGGGACAGACTGAGACACAGCAAGGGCAGGGACAAGAACAGGAGAGATGCGATGGCAGGGAACAGACTGAGACCCAGCAAGACCAGGAGCAGAAGCAGAAAAAAATTACCAGACTTCTTCTGCGCGCAGTCTGAACACGCAGCCACGAAACGGCGCGTGTCACGCTCCTGAGTCGGCCACCAAAAGCGCTGGCGAATAGACGCAAGAGTGCCTCGAACACCGGGATGACCAGCTAACTTGGCAGAGTGAGCCCACTGAAGAACAGCCAGACGAGTGGAAACAGGAACGAAAAGGAGGTTACTAGGACAAGCGCGCGGCGACGCAGTGTGCGTGAGTGCTTGCTTAACCTGTCCTTCAATTCCCCAGACTGTCAACCCGACAACACGCCCATAAGGAAGAATCCCTCGAGATCAGTAGAAGCCACAGAAGAACTAAACAGACGGGATAAGGCATCAGGCTTGGTGTTCTTGCTACCCGGACGGTAAGAAATCACAAACTCGAAACGAGCGAAAAACAACGCCCAACGAGCTTGACGGGCATTAAGTCGTTTGGCAGAACGGATGTACTCAAGGTTCTTATGGTCTGTCCAAACGACAAAAGGAACGGTCGCCCCCTCCAACCACTGTCGCCATTCGCCTAGGGCTAAGCGGATGGCGAGCAGTTCACGGTTACCCACATCATAGTTGCGCTCAGATGGCGACAGGCGATGAGAAAAATAAGCGCAAGGATGAACCTTATCGTCAGACTGGAAGCGCTGGGATAGGATGGCTCCCACGCCTACCTCTGAAGCGTCAACCTCGACAATGAATTGTCTAGTGACGTCAGGAGTAACGAGGATAGGAGCGGACGTAAAACGTTCTTTTAGAAGATCAAAAGCTCCCTGGGCGGAACCGGACCACTTAAAACACGTCTTGACAGAAGTAAGAGCTGTGAGAGGGGCAGCAACTTGACCGAAATTACGAATGAAACGCCGATAGAAATTAGCGAAACCTAAAAAGCGCTGCAACTCGACACGTGACCTTGGAACGGGCCAATCACTGACAGCTTGGACCTTAGCGGAATCCATCTGAATGCCTTCAGCGGAAATAACGGAACCGAGAAAAGTAACGGAGGAGACATGAAAAGAGCACTTCTCAGCCTTTACGTAGAGACAATTCTCTAAAAGGCGCTGTAGAACACGTCGAACGTGCTGAACATGAATCTCGAGTGACGGAGAAAAAATCAGGATATCGTCAAGATAGACAAAAACAAAAATGTTCAGCATGTCTCTCAGAACATCATTAACTAATGCCTGAAAAACAGCTGGCGCATTGGCGAGACCGAACGGCAGAACCCGGTACTCAAAATGCCCTAACGGAGTGTTAAACGCCGTTTTCCACTCGTCCCCCTCTCTGATGCGCACGAGATGGTAAGCGTTACGAAGGTCCAACTTAGTAAAGCACCTGGCTCCCTGCAGAATCTCGAAGGCTGATGACATAAGGGGAAGCGGATAACGATTCTTAACCGTTATGTCATTCAGCCCTCGATAATCCACGCAGGGGCGCAGAGTACCGTCCTTCTTTTTAACAAAAAGAACCCCGCCCCGGCCGGAGAAGAAGAAGGCACTATGGTACCGGCGTCAAGAGACACAGACAAATAATCCTCGAGAGCCTTACGTTCGGGAGCCGACAGAGAGTATAGTCTACCTCGAGGAGGAGTGGTCCCCGGAAGAAGATCAATACTACAATCATACGACCGGTGAGGAGGAAGGGAGTTGGCTCGGGACCGACTGAAGACCGTGCGCAGATCATGATATTCCTCCGGCACTCCTGTCAAATCGCCAGGCTCCTCCTGAGAAGTAGGGACAGAAGAAACGGGAGGGATGGCAGACATTAAACACTTCACATGACAAGAAACGTTCCAGGATAGGATAGAATTACTAGACCAATTAATAGAAGGATTATGACATACTAGCCAGGGATGACCCAAAACAACAGGTGTAAACGGTGAACGGAAAATCAAAAAAGAAATAGTCTCACTGTGGTTACCAGATACTGTGAGAGTTAAAGGTAGTGTCTCAAATTTGATACTGGGAAGATGACTACCATCTAAGGCAAACATGGGCGTAGGCCTGTCTAACGGTCTGAAAGGAATGTTATGTTTCCGAACCCAAGCTTCGTCCATGAAACAACCCTCAGCCCCAGAGTCAATCAAAGCACTGCATGTAGCACCCGAACCGGTCCAGCGTAGATGGACCGACATAGTAGTACAAGATCTAGATGAAGGGACCTGAGTAGTAGCGCTCACCAGTAGCCCTCCGCTTACTGATGGGCTCTGGCCTCTTACTGGACATGAATTAACAAAATGTCCAGCAACTCCGCAATAGAGGCACAGGCGGTTGGTGATCCTCCGTTCCCTCTCCTTATTCGAGATGCGAATCCCTCCCAGCTGCATGGGCTCAGTCTCAAAGCCAGAGGAGGGAGATGGTTGCGATGCGGAGCAGGGAAACACCGTTGATGCGAGCTCTCTTCCACGAGCCCGGTGACGAAGATCTACCCGTCGTTCTATGCGGATGGCGAGAGCAATCAAAGAATCCACATCTGATGGAACCTCCCGGGAGAGAATCTCATCCTTAACCACTGCGTGGAGTCCCTCCAGAAAACGAGCGAGCAGCGCCGGCTCGTTCCACTCACTAGAGGCAGCAAGAGTGCGAAACTCAATAGAATAATCCGTTATGGACCGTTCACCTTGGCATAAGGAAGCCAGGGCCCTAGAAGCCTCCCTACCAAAAACTGAACGGTCAAAAACCCGAATCATCTCCTCTTTAAAGTTCTGGAATTTGTTAGAGCAATCAGCCCTTGCCTCCCAGATAGCTGTGCCCCATTCTCGAGCCCGGCCAGTAAGGAGTGAAATGACGTAAGCAACCCGAGCTCTCTCTCTAGAGTATGTGTTGGGTTGGAGAGAGAACACAATCTCACACTGCGTGAGAAAGGAGCGGCACTCAGTGGGCTGCCCAGAGTAGCAAGGTGGGTTATTAACCCTAGGTTCTGGAGGCTCGGCAGGCCAGGAAGTAACAGGTGGCACGAGACGTAGACTCTGGAACTGTCCAGAGAGGTCGGAAACCTGAGCGGCCAGGTTCTCCACGGCATGGCGAGCAGCAGACAATTCCTGCTCGTGTCTGCCGAGCATGGCTCCTTGGATCTTGACGGCAGTGTAACGAGCGTCTGTAGTCGCTGGGTCCATTCCTTGGTCGGTTCCTTCTGTCATGCAGGTGAAAGAGGACCCAAAAGCGACTTAACAGAAACAGAGTTTATTTCAGTCCAAAACGGAATAACAGAAATCCTCTAGACTTGTAGAGGGAAACAACTGGAGAAGCGGCCACAGACTGCAGGTCGCTTCGGGTAGGCGCAGGCCGTAGTCGACAGAGACACCTGCTCACACGCAGCATCTGATGAAGGCAAAAAACACGACAGGACAGGGCGATACACAATCACGGCAAAAACACGACAGGACAGGGCGAAACGCAATCACAGCATGGTGAATACAATACAAGGAACCGACGGGACAGGAACGGATCACAAAGGAATAAATAGGGACTCTAATCAGGGGAAAGGATCGGGAACAGGTGTGGGAAGATTAAATGATGATTAGGGGAATAGGAACAGCTGGGAGCAGGAACGGAACGATAGAGAGAAGAGAGAGCGAGAGAGTGAGAGAGGGAGGGGGAGAGAGAGGGATAGAAGGAGGGAAAGAACCAAATAAGACCAGCAGAGGGAAACGAATAGCATGGGGAGCACAGGGACAAGACATGATAATAAATGACAAACATGACAGTATGTGACAAATAAAATGTGATTTGATGATTTGATTTGATTTGAGCTCACAGCATAGGAATGAAACCCTTTAGATACCAAGATTTGATGGGAGATGGAGGCTAGGTGGTTCAACTTGAATTCACCCGCTTAAGCACAGCTACTCATCCGTAGCTTGGGTAGAAAAGGATTACTTTGTCTTCAAACTTGCGTTGCGTTCTGGGTTCGTTGATTTTTTAGACCTTGCTGCAGTTGGGGTCACGAAGTCTTGTATGTAAATTCTATACTCACAGGTTTTATACCCTTGGGTCAGAAGCGGGCGTAACTGCCTTTTGGGCAATTCTCTGGGCGTACCAAGTTAATGAGGCAAGGTCTAGATAATATTCAAATCCAATTTTAGACAACTAACTTAACATTTCATCTTCCCCAAAACATTCTCTTTGATTTGGATAGTTTCCATACAATGTACAATGTATAAACATCAAATATCAAACATGTTTTCGTAATAACGTAATCTATTAACCTTTAATGACAAAACAAGAATGACATACATTTTCATATTCCATCTATCGTCATGACCACCATTGTGGCTGATCTATCCTTCTCTGTTGGGGTTGAGAGATAATCTGTAGGGTTGTGGTCTCCTGTAACCTGACCTGATCAGGACAGTCATGACATATAACAATTTGGTACTTTTTCCACCCCTGCCAAAATGTACAGTCATTCAAATCAAATGCATTCACAAAAGTGGGCCCCTAACCGTTAGGATTCTATTTTAGAATCTTATAGGAGTACAATAGCACTAGTTCCAAAATCTGATAAGATTTCTTTAGGGGGGAAATCCTCTACTGTAGGTCAAATGTTAATTTTTTTTTACATATTGTTTTTCAGGAGATGAGAGTTATTATTTTTTTACAGGACAGATGTAAGTAGAGGTATGGAGACAGATATAGAGAAGGGTACAGAAAGTGCTTAAGGGCACAGACAGTCAGCCGAGCCTTGGCTCAAACCCCTGTCGCAGAGGGGGCATGTGGTCCGGAGTCGGGAGCTTAGACCGCTACAGCAGCACGCTGATAGGACTAATCAGTGAGATTATGATCCATTAAGAATTCAATGTTTTTTTTCTCCTATAGGATTTCTATTGATTTTGTCGATCGCAATTGTATAGATATTTACATTACATCCGAGAGGATTTATCCTCAAACCATGGCTATACACTATAGTTAACTTCACTGCTTAATATAAGGAGCACCCACCCTCCAAACCTTTTATAAAAGTACCTACAGTATGAATGTGGCCAGTAACACATGTGAACTACTGTATAATAACATCATAATCAACGAATATTGAACTACCACCATTGCCACTTTAGATGGTGACCTTATAGTGGGGAACCACGGCAATATCCCCTCTACCCAGTAGCTGTCTCGTGCAGCCCCATCCCCCCCATGGTCCAAGGGACATAATGTGAGTAAACATTTGCATCTGGTGTATCTGCATCACACGTTCAAGTTATTGTGCCAACAAGTAACAACAATAGCTGTGTAACTTATTGAGATTGTCTGCAATGTTCTTCACATGTGTGTCAAAATGGTGCACTATGTGGGATTACAGCCAAACAGCATAGAGCTTGATTAACAATTTGATGTAATCTTAAAGTGGCACAGGTCATCATATTTAATTTTTTCACAATATCTGGATCAGGTGTGTCACTAGATTGAAAATGGTAGTTACATCCAGGAGGGAGATAGGGAAGCTGGGGAGAGAGCGCCTTCTAGGGATGGGGGGGGGCAGGTAGGTAGGTAGGTAGGTAGGTAGGTAGGTAGGGAGGGAGATGAGTGGTTCAACCCTGGGAGGAAGGAGTTGGGGGGGGTCTCATTATCTTCAGGTTGTTCTTGTCCTCCACTTATCCCAACATAAAGAAGTTAAAGGGAACATTCTGTTTTTTTGTATGCAAAGCTGACTATTATATATTACATGACAGAAATGCTCTTATCTTTGTGTTACTGTACCTAAAAATGTAATTTCCTTCTAGTTTTTATGTTCATGTAAGCACTGTATAGATACTGTGCCTTCAAAATGTTGTGTTATGATAACATTGTATGTAGCATTGTATGTTATATTGTAATGTCTATATCAAAGACAAGAAGTTGCCTGAACAAGAATCGAATCAAATAACTTAAGTCTACCTATAAGGATTGCAAGAATCCTATAGGATCCAATAGGATCACTTTTGATTTCCAATAAGAAAAATGTAGTCCAATAGGATTCCGATAGGATTCTGATAGTTACACTGTCATTGAGTAATTATCAGAATCTAGGGCTTTTGGGTGTAACTATCATTACAAGGGCTTTGGGTGTATCGTCATCATAGCAGTTGGACACCAAAGGATATTTTAGGAAGGTTTCATTACTTGGACTTTGTAATTGATTTGTAAACTACTGCTGTGGAGCTGTGACATGACTTCCCAAGATAACAGTAGGCTACTATAGCACTTTATAATTCAGGTTGAATTGAGGGTTGTCATGGGCAACGGCCGGGTCAATGAGACACTTCAAGTGGTACTTGAGAGTCACTATGGGGGATCATTGGGTACAGATATTGCATAGAAACCTGGTGAATAATAGAAAACAATTATTATATTCCACTCTCATTACCGTAGCAAGTTGCTCTCCAGGCTCTGTCCATTACTAAATTTTTCCAGCGGGGAACCGTGAGGGCCTTCTAGGCCTTCAGAGGTCTAAGGATTAATAAAAAATAAAAACATTTTTTGTATTTCTATTTCATCTTTATAATAATTGCAATGAACTTCTGATATAATTTCTTCAGTTTGTGTTGGAAAGAGAAGGGTTAATAGTGAAGAGAAAAAAATATCCAATCAGGATTTTCTTTGGTGGTCTTTGGGTAGACAAATCTAGCTAGCTCAACCAGCCATTGACTAGGCCTTCAGAAGCTGGAAAGAAGGCCTCTGCCATTCAACACTGACAGCGTGAGATAAAATAATCAGTGGCGCAAGCGGTAGATTTCCTGAGCTAGTAACTTTAGCTAGCTTATATGGTAGTAGTGTGACAATGTTAGCTAGCTTGTGTTGTAGTAGTGTAACAATGGTGATGGAGGCTGCAGCAGCTGTTATCAACTTCAAGGTGGATGCTGTAGCTAATTTGTTAGCATCACCATTTCAAGATTAACTTTCAAACTTCTTTCAAATGTAGTTTACAAATGATCATCATCTGGTGAGTGGCACTGTTTTTTTTGTTGCAGCTCGCTTGCTGTTAGCTATCCCTTTGAAAATAATGACTGAAACATTGTTGCATTTAAACGTTAGATCACAGTTGAGTGGAATGAGCATTATAAAATATATTCGCAATGGGAAGTAACAGCTTGTTTGTTCATTTCATTTTGACCTACTAGAGTGAATGGGCTGCTTATTCTTTAACATTATTTGATGCTGTGTGTGACTGCTGTCACCTGTTTATCGGCCCGGTCTATGTGTTTGACCAAAACTCTCTCTCCTTCAGTGCCATGGAGTGCACAGGTATTACGGTCGCTGTCTTTTCAGCACCATGAGCCTGTCACCTTTGAGGTGACACTGTTGTTGTTGCTATTGGTGTTAATGTGATTCATGGGTTGTTTAAACAGTGTGTCCTTTGTTTTGATGGTCACACAATTTCATGCTTTGGGTCCATGCTGGTTCTGTCTCTGTGTGCGCGGCAGCCCAAAGCATAGCCAGGCCTGTTTGATTCATTCACAATGTCATCAAAAAGCATTGCTTTGCTAGAACTAGAATGGTCCGAATACAGAACATAACATGTGGGGCGTATTCAGTGATGCTGTGTTTTCTGTTATTTTCTTGATTTTTGAGTTTGATACAAGGTATTGGAAGATTTTTGGTTCCTCTGAAGGCCTAGTTCCTGTCTTATAGTCACGTTTCACCACTGCATTTCTCTTAAACTTGAAGAAATGGCTGATGTAAGTGCAACAGTTTAACTTTAGTCCGTCCCCTAGCCCATACCCGGGCTCGAACCAGGGACCCTCTGCACACATCAACGACTGACATCCACGAAGCATCGTTACCCATCGCTCCACAAAAGCCGCGGCTTTTTCTGTAGGGGAACCACTACTTCAAAGTCTCAAAGGGAGTGACGTCACCGATTGAAACACTATTAGCGCACACCACCGCTAACTAGCTAGCCATTTCACATCGGTTACATAAGGTTGTAACACCAAACCTACTACTTATTGTGAGTTCAATCGTCAATGTACTCTAATTCCCCATTTGTAATAAAAAGGACATTGATAAAAGATCAGTTGCAAATGTGACAATCTGGGTTCATATCCTGGTCTTACCACAATAAGCTTTACTGTTGGGTTTGGGGAGCTAGAACAAGGCTTCAGCTCTCAGGCTCATCTCATGTGTTCACTGAACCATCTGTTTTACAGTCTTGAACTAATGTAGTAACACTAGTCAATGTAATTAATGACATGAAAATTGAAACATAAAATAATAATTGAAAAAGCATTTCATAAAACATTTTCATAATGGCTTATAACAATAACAGGCTTTTAAGAAAATTAGACCATTTCCTATTGCTAGTTGTTATTTCTAATAATATTTCAAAGTACTACATTCCAAATTTCAGGTTAAATTAATCTTTCTTATGCAGTATGTTACAAATCCATTATGTTTTGCAAGTAATTGAACAACAAGGGCACAACCTGAACTATGAGCGATCACGGGCCTCGTTTATAAACATTGCGGAAATACAAAATATACCCCAAACCATGCATGTGCGACTTTCCCCGCAAAAGTTGGCAAAACTGAACTCAGAGTGAGAATGTCCTTAGCTCCGCGCAAACTTTAGACCATGTGTTCATACATTTTCTAGTGGTTAACGTATTGTATTGTAAGCAGTGGCGGCTCGTCCATTATTAGGGGCAGTGCCACACTTAAGATTGGTCAACAAAAAGGTCAACATATATTTTTCAACTAAATATATATGATATAATTCAAGGATTATGTTTAAAATGTCCATAGAAGTGTTGTTAATTCCTGTACAGCTGCTTAGTTACCTACTGCTCCGCTATCAGACAGCAGCTTCGGGCGTTTGGCCTTCCGCCAGTGCTTGGACTGCATTGCCAACTACAGCATACATTCCTTGCTATTAGATTGCAGGATTTCATGACATGGTTTTCTTAGCACCAAGTAAATGGACCGTCTTGGGTCGTTGAAATGAATGCCCTGGTTCTGGGTCTGTCCTATCAGATACTGAACAGATGGGGCTAAAGAGCAAATTGCAATGAACTTGTAAATAAATAATCATGACAGTCATTATTGGGAGCCTGGGACTTGAACCAAACATCCACATCCATCAACAGTTGAAGGACAGAGGGATACACTATCTAGAACCTTCTTGTGGATCTGGTAGGACAACAATTCATGTCTCTGTGGCTGTGCCCAATTCACAACGTTGTTTTTTTGTTCCCCCTACCATTAGATGCTAGTTAGTGGACACTACAGTTGTGGACAGAAATATTGGCACCCTTGCAATTTTTTCAAGTAACTCACAATTTTCCCCGAAAAATAAGTTGAAATTGACGAAAGTATTTGGTCTCCATAATTCTTTATTTCAGTGTTATTTTTTAAAAAGTTTTAATTTTGTTTTCTATAAACATAGAGATGGTGTGCTTTACCGAAAAGCTGTAATTTGGTCTTCAATGTCCAGAGGACATTCTTCCGGAAGGATTTTGGCATGTTCAGGTGTGTTTTGGCAAATTGCCGTCAGGCTTTCTTACGTCTCTCTCTCAGCAGTGGGGTCCTCCTGGGTCTCTCACCATTTTACCCCCTTTCATTGAGTTGGCAACAGATGCTGTGAGTTGAAACCATCGTACCTTGTATCCGAAGGTCAGCTTGAATCTGTGTGGCAGTTGATCGAGGTTCTTTCTCCACCAATCGAACAGTTCTTCTCTGCAATCTTCCATCAAGTTTTCTCTTGTGTTCACGTCCAGTGAGTTTGGCTACAGTGGCATGGGCCTTAAACTTCTTGATAACATTACGTACGGTGGAAACAAGAACATTAAGGTCTCTGGTGATGGACTTTCTCTGGTGATGGACTCAGATTGTCTATGCTTTGCTACAATCTTGTGTCTGACGTCCTCAGATAATTCTCTTGTTTTGTTTATTTTCTCCATGCTCATTGCAGTGACACAAAACAGGAGAATGAGTCCTTTTCTCTATTCCAACTGGTTGAATTAGTAATGTTTATATTGCAGGCACCTTCAACTCACCACAGGTGAGTTCAATTCCAAAGTAAAGTATAATCAAAGTAAAGTAGAATCAATCATTTCTAACTGTAACGATGTGCGCTGAGAGTTGAGAAGCAAGTTCAGGGAGGTAGTGTTTTAAATAAATAAACACAACATAATACAATATAAGAAACACAGACAATGCACAGACATGACACAGGAATAGAAACAATGACGATTGGGAAAGAAACCAAAGGGAGTGACATATAAACACAACTTGCGACTTGTATGATCTCGTTGGCTGGTCCTCGCTACATATTCGTCCCCAAACCCACTGGCTCCAGGTCATCTATAAGTCTTTGCTTGGTAAAGCTCCGCCTTATCTCAGGTCACTGGTCACCATAGCAACACCCACCCATAGCAAGCGCTCCAGCAGGTATATCTCACTGGTCATCCCCAAATCCAACAGTTCCTTAGGCCGCCTTTCCTTCCAGTTCGCTGCTGCCAATGACTTGAACAAATTGCAAAAAATCACTGAAGTTGGAGACTTATATCTCCCTCACTAACTTCAAGCATCGGCTGTCAGAGTAGTTTACCGATCGCTGCAGCTGTACGCAGCCCATCTGTAAATAGCCCATCCAAACAACTACCCACCTCATCCCCATATTTGTTTTCTGCTCTTTTGCATCCCAGTATCCCTACTTGCACATCCTCATCTGCACATCTGTCACTACAGTGTTAATTTGCTAAATTGTAATTACTTCGACACTATGGCCTATTTATTGCCTTACCTCCTTACTTCCTTTGCACACACTGTGTACAGATTCTCTAGTCTGTTATTGACTGATTGTTTGTTTATCCCATGTGTAACTCTGTTTTGTTGCTTTTGTCGCACTGCTTTGCTTTATCTTGGCCATGTCGCAGTTGTAAATGAGAACTTGTTCTCAACTGGCCTACCTGGTTAAATAAATAAAGGTTAAATAAAAATAAAATAGATAAATAAAGGGCAGGTAATCAAGGAGGTGGTGGAGCCCAGGTGAGAGTCATAATGCGCAAATGCGCGTAAAGTTGACAGGTGTGCACCATAAATGACTTAAATGTAAATGTAAAATGTATAAACAAGCAGCCTGGTGACCTAGAGGCCGGAAAGGGAGCACACGTGAAGCACACTTCTAGAAGTTGACAATAAAAATGTCCGGGCCATTTTAGTAGGGGTTCAACTGCAAACCAAAAACATACATATGCATACGTGGTTACCAAATATATTTTTATTTCAACAGTTTTCGGGAAGAAATGTGCATTATTAGGAAAAAGTTAGAGTGCCAATATTTTTGGCCATGACTGCATCGGCATGCCAATTTCAAGTCTAACAAACGTTACTGGTGAGCTCAGCATGCTTGTGACATTATGCTAGCTAGCTATCCCCAGTTAGCTTGTTAATTGGTTTTCACTTGTCGCATCTGTGCTTGTCACATCGACGGGTCTGTAGTGGAGTGGGTTGAGAGCTTCAAGTTCCTCGGTGTCAAAATCACTAAGGACATATTATGATCCCAACACACCAACACTGTCGTAAAGAAGGCACGACAATGCCTCTAACCCCTCAGGGGGCTGAAAAGATTTGGAATTGTCCTTCAAATCTTCAAAAAGTGAAGCAGCTGCAGCATTGAGAGCTGGCTACATCATCGCTTGGTATGGCAACTGCTTTGCATCCACCCATAAGCCATTACCGAGTAGTAGTGTGTACTGTAGTGTGTACAGCCCAGTACATCACTTGGGTCGAGCTCCCTGCCATCCAGGACCTTTATACCAGGGGGTGTCAGAGGAAGGCCCTGAAAATTGTCAAAGATTCCAGCCACCCAAGTCATAAACTGTTCTCTCTGCTACCGCATGGCAAGCAGTACCGGAGCGCCAAGTCTGGGACCAAAAGGCTTCTGAACAGTTTCTACCCACATGCCATAAGACTGCTGAACAGTTAGTTTATCAAATGGCTTCCTGGACTATTTGCATTGACACTCTTTTTTTGTACTGACGCTTTTGCACTGGCTCTATGCACACTCACTGACACTCCAGCACACACATACACATACTACATACGCTCAAATGCATATTGACACCACACACACACACACACTCACACATACACACACTTCCACACTGTTTCACACTCTTCACATATGCTGCTGGTACTCTGCTTATTTATCTATCCTGATTGCCTCGACACTTTTACCCCTACCTACATGTACATATTACCTCAACTAACTTGTATCCCTGCACATTGACTCGGTACCGGTACTCATTGTACATAGCCTTGTTATTGTTATTTTATTTTGTTTGTGAAATTCTTCTTACTTTTAACTCTGCATTGTTGGGAAAGGGCTCGTATGTAAGTATTTCACGGTAGTCTACACCTGTTGTATTCAGCGCATGTGACATAACATTTTATTTGATATGTTTTCCCTGTGCTTGTGAGTGTGATCGATGCACTGTTAAGCTGGCTAGCTGCTCTCTGCTTGTTCTAAATATAGAAAACATTGGCAGCATGGGCAGTCGTGGTGATTCTGTTTACAGGCAAAAGTGAAATACAGTATGCAGTAAATACAAAGTATGTGGACAACCCTTCAAATTAGTGTATTTGGCCATTTCAGCCAGACCCGTTTCTGACAGGTGTATAAAATCAATCACTACCCCCATGCAATCTCCATAGACAAACATTGGCAATAGATTGGCCCGTACTGAAGAGCTCAATGACTTTCAACGTGGCTTTGTCATAGGATGCCACCTTTCCAAAAAGTCAGTTTGTCAAACTAGAGCTGCCCCAGTCAATTGTAAGTGCTGTTATTATGAAGTGGAAACGTCTAGGAGCAACAACGGCTCATCCGCGAAGTGGTTGGCCACACAAGCTCACAGAATGGGGCTTCCAAGTGCTGTAGCACGTAGTGCATTCAAATTGTCTACCGAGCTCCAAACTGCCTCTGGAAGCAACGTCAGCACAAGTACGGTTAGTCGGGAGCTTCATGAAATGGGTTTCCATGGCCGAGCAGCCACACACAAGCCTTAGATCACCATGTGCAATGCCAAGCGTTGGCTGGAGTGGTGTAAAGCTCACCGCCATTAGACTCTGGAGCAGTGGAAACGTGTTGTCTGGAGTGACTAATCACTCTTCACCATATGGCAGTCTGACGGACGAATCTGGGTTTGGTGGATACCAGGAGAACGCTACCTGTCCCAATGCATAGTGCCAACTGTGAAGTTTGGTGGAGGAGGAATAATGGTCTGGGGCTGTTTTTCATGGTTTGAGCCAGGCCCCTTAGTTCAAATGAAGTGAAATCTTAACGCTTCAGCATATAACTTTATATATCTTCCCAAAAAACAACCGGTAATTTGTAAACTTGGCATGATTATTATTTTGTGCTTTGCTGACAATATGACAATCCCCCCTGGCTCGGGTATTCAGCTTAGCAGGCAAGTAAGTATTTTGTGCAAATGGGTGATTTGATGACACACTTTGTTATGCAGGTGAGTGAGGACCCAAAAGCGACTTAACAGAAACTGAGTTTATTAAAGTCCAAACAGGGAAAACATAATCCTCAATCTTTACAGGAGATGTCCAAACAGGGAAAACACAAATCCTCTAGTTGTTGAGGAGAATAGCAGGACAAGCGGCAACAGGCTGCAGGTCCCTTCGGGTAGGCGCGGGCCGTAGCGGACAGAGACACCTGCTCACACGCAGCATCTGAAGATAAGGCAAAACACGACAGGACGGAACAAGGGCACAGCAAACAAGAATCTGACAAGGACAGAGGCAGAAACCGAAAGAGAAATAGAGACCTAATCAGAGGGCAAAATAGGGGACAGGTGTGAGAGAGTAAACAAGGTCGTTTAGGAGAATGAGTAACAGCTGGGAGCAGGAACGGAACGATAGAGAGAGAGAGGGATAGAGAGAGAAAAAGAAACCTAATACGACCAGCAGGGGGAAACGAAGAGAAGAGAAAGCACAGGGACAAGACATGACAATACAATACATGACAGTACCCCCCCCACTCACCGAGCGCCTCCTGGCGCACTCGAGGAGGAAACCTGGCGGCAACGGAGGAAATCATCGATCAGCGAACGGTCCAGCACGTCCCGAGATGGAACCCAACTCCTTTCCTCCGGACCGTACCCCTCCCAATCCATTAGGTACTGATGACCACGTCCCCGAGGACGCATGTCCATAATCTTCCGGACCCTGTAGATAGGTGCGCCCTCGACAAGGACGGGGGGGGGGGGGGGGAGACGAACGGGGGCGCGAAGAAAAGGCTTGACACAGGAGACATGGAAGACTGGGTGGACGCGACGAAGATGTCGCGGAAGAAGAAGTCGCACTGCGACAGGATTAACAACCTGAGAAATACGGAACGGACCAATGAACCGCGGGGTAAATTTGCGAGAAGCTGTCATAAGGGGAAGGTTACGAGTGGAGAGCCATACTTTCTGACCGCGACAATACCTAGGACTCTTAGTCCTACGCTTATTAGCGGCTCTCACACTCTGCGCCCTATAACGGCAAAGTGCAGACCTGACCCTCTTCCAGGTGCGCTCACAACGTTGAACAAAAGCCTGAGCGGAGGGAACGCTGGACTCTGCGAGCTGGGACGAGAACAGAGGGGGCTGGTACCCAAGGCTACTCTGAAAAGGAGATAGCCCGGTCGCAGACGAAGGAAGCGAGTTGTGAGCGTATTCTGCCCAGGGGAGCTGTTCTGCCCAAGACGCAGGGTTTCGAAAGGAAAGACTGCGTAAGATGCGACCAATAGTCTGATTGGCCCGTTCTGCTTGACCGTTAGACTGGGGATGAAAACCGGAAGAGAGACTGACGGAAGCCGCAATCAAACGACAAAACTCCCTCCAAAACTGAGACGTGAATTGCGGACCCCTGTCCGAAACGGCGTCTGACGGAAGGCCATGAATTCTGAACACATTCTCAATGATGATTTGTGCCGTCTCTTTAGCGGAAGGAAGCTTAGTGAGGGGAATAAAATGAGCCGCCTTAGAGAACCTATCGACAACCGTTAGAATAACAGTCTTCCCCGCTGACGAAGGCAGACCGGTAATAAAGTCTAAGGCGATGTGAGACCACGGACGAGAGGGAATGGAAAGCGGTCTGAGACGACCGGCAGGAGGAGAGTTACCGGACTTAGTCTGCGCGCAGTCCGAACAAGCAGCCACGAAACGGTGCGTGTCACGCTCCTGAGTAGGCCACCAAAAACGCTGGCGAATAGAAGCAAGCGTACCCCGAACGCCGGGGTGGCCAGCTAACTTGGCAGAGTGAGCCCACTGAAGAACGGCCAGACGAGTAGAAACGGGAACGAAAAGAAGGTTCCTAGGACAAGCGCGCGGCGACGGAGTGTGAGTGAGTGTTTGCTTTACCTGTCTCTCAATTCCCCAGACAGTCAACCCGACAACACGCCCCTCAGGGAGGATCCTCTCGGGGTCGGTAGAGGCTACAGAAGAACTGAAGAGACGGGATAAAGCATCAGGCTTGGTGTTCTTAGAGCCCGGACGATAAGAAATAACGAACTCGAAACGAGCGAAAAACAACGCCCAACGAGCCTGACGCGCATTGAGTCGTTTGGCAGAACGGATGTACTCAAGGTTCTTATGGTCAGTCCAAACGACAAAAGGAACGGTCGCCCCCTCCAACCACTGTCGCCATTCGCCTAGGGCTAAGCGGATGGCGAGCAGTTCGCGGTTTCCCACATCATAGTTACGTTCCGACGGCGACAGGCGATGAGAAAAATACGCGCAAGGGTGGACCTTATTGTCTGAATGGGAGCGCTGGGACAGAATGGCTCCCACGCCCACCTCTGACGCGTCAACCTCGACAATGAATTGTTTAGTGACGTCAGGTGTAACAAGGATAGGAGCGGATGTAAAACGCTTCTTGAGGAGATCAAAAGCTCCCTGGGCGGAAACGGACCACTTAAAGCACGTCTTGACAGAAGTAAGGGCTGTGAGAGGAGCTGCCACTTGACCGAAATTACGAATGAAACGCCGATAGAAATTCGCGAAACCGAGAAAGCGCTGCAGCTCGACACGTGACTTAGGGACGGGCCAATCGCTGACTGCATGGACCTTAGCGGGATCCATCTGAATTCCTTCAGCGGAAATAACAGAACCGAGAAATGTGACGGAGGAGACATGAAAAGCGCACTTCTCAGCCTTCACATAAAGACAATTCTCTAAAAGGCGCTGGAGAACACGTCGAACGTGCTGAACATGAATCTGGAGTGACGGTGAAAAAATCAGGATATCGTCAAGGTAAACGAAAACAAAGATGTTCAGCATGTCTCTCAGTACATCATTCACTAATGCCTGAAAGACAGCTGGAGCATTAGCGAGACCGAACGGCAGAACCCGGTATTCAAAATGCCCTAACGGAGTGTTAAACGCCGTTTTCCACTCGTCCCCCTCCCTGATGCGCACGAGATGGTAAGCGTTACGAAGGTCCAACTTAGTAAAGAACCTGGCTCCCTGCAGAATCTCGAAGGCTGAAGACATAAGGGGAAGCGGATAACGATTCTTAACCGTTATGTCATTCAGCCCTCGATAATCCACGCAGGGCCGCAGGGTACCGTCCTTTTTCTTAACAAAAAAACCCCGCTCCGGCGGGAGAGGAAGATGGGACTACGGTACCGGCGTCGAGAGCAACAGACAGATAATCTTCGAGAGCCTTACGTTCGGGAGCCGACAGAGAGTATAGTCTACCCCGGGGGGGAGTGGTACCCGGAAGGAGATCAATACTACAATCATACGACCGGTGAGGAGGAAGGGAGGTGGCCCTGGTCCGACTGAAGACCGTGCGCAGATCATGATATTCCTCCGGCACCCCTGTCAAATCACCAGGCTCCTCCTGTGAAGAAGGGGCAGAAGAAACAGGAGGGATAGCAGACATTAAACATTTCACATGACAAGAAACGTTCCAGGAGAGGATAGAATTACTAGACCAATTAATAGAAGGATTATGACACACTAGCCAGGGATGACCCAAAACAACAGGTGTAAAAGGTGAACGAAAAATCAAAAAAGAAATGGTTTCACTATGATTACCAGAAACAGTGAGGGTTAAAGGTAGCTTTTCACATAATATCCTGGGGAGAGGACTACCATCCAAGGCGAACATGGCCGTGGGCTCCCCTAACTGTCTGAGAGGAATGTCATGTTCCCGAGCCCAGGCTTCGTCCATAAAACAGCCCTCTGCCCCAGAGTCTATCAAGGCACTGCAGGAAGCTGCTGAACCGGTCCAGCGTAGATGGACCGACAAGGTAGTACAGGATCTTGACGGAGAGACCTGAGTAGTAGCGCTCACCAGTAGCCCTCCGCTTACTGATGAGCTCTGGCCCTTTACTGGACATGAAATGACATAATGACCAGCGGAACCGCAATAGAGACAGAGGCGGTTGGTGATTCTCCGTTCCCTCTCCTTAGTCGAGATGTGAATACCCCCCAGCTGCATGGGCTCAACACTTGAGCCAGTGGGGGGAGATGGTAGTGATGCGGAGAGGGGGGACACTGTTAACGTGAGCTCTCTTCCACGAGCTCGGTGACGAAGATCTACCCGTCGTTCT
This sequence comes from Oncorhynchus gorbuscha, assembly GCF_021184085.1. Classification (NCBI taxonomy): domain Eukaryota; kingdom Metazoa; phylum Chordata; class Actinopteri; order Salmoniformes; family Salmonidae; genus Oncorhynchus; species Oncorhynchus gorbuscha. The sequence continues at coordinate 22,252,091 of NC_060188.1, read as the reverse complement.
ATGCGGATGGCGAGTTCAATCAAAGAATCCACGCTGGAATGAACCTCCCGGGAGAGAATCTCATCCTTAACCTCAGCGTGGAGACCCTCCAGAAAACGAGCGAGCAACGCCGGCTCGTTCCAGTCACTGGAGGCAGCAAGAGTGCGAAACTCTATAGAGTAATCCGTTATGGATCGATTACCTTGACATAGGGAAGCAACGGCCCTGGAAGCTTCTTTCCCAAAAACTGAACGATCAAAAACCCGTATCATCTCCTATTTAAAGTTCTGATACTCGTTAGTACACTCAGCCCTTGCCTCCCAGATAGCCGTGCCCCACTCACGAGCCCGTCCAGTAAGGAGAGATATGACGTAGGCGATACGAGCTCTACCCCTTGAGTATGTGTTGGGCTGGAGAGAGAACACAATATCACACTGGGTGAGAAACGAGCGGCATTCAGTGGGCTGCCCAGAGTAACACGGTGGGTTATTAATTCTGGGCTCCGGAGACCCGGAAGCCCTGGAAGTAGCTGGTGGATCGAGACGGAGATTGTGAAAATGTTTTGAGAGGTCGGAGACCTGAGCGGCCAGGGTCTCAACGGCATGCCGAGCAACAGACAATTCCTGCTCGTGTCTGCCTAGCATCGCTCCCTGGATCTCAACGGCTGAGTAGCGAGGATCCGTAGTCGCTGGGTCCATTCTTGGTCGGATTCTTCTGTTATGCAGGTGAGTGAGGACCCAAAAGCGACTTAACAGAAACTGAGTTTATTAAAGTCCAAAAAGGGAAAACATAATCCTCAATCTTTACAGGAGATGTCCAAACAGGGAAAACACAAATCCTCTAGTTGTTGAGGAGAATAGCAGGACAAGCGGCAACAGGCTGCAGGTCCCTTCGGGTAGGCGCGGGCCGTAGCGGACAGAGACACCTGCTCACACGCAGCATCTGAAGATAAGGCAAAACACGACAGGACGGAACAAGGGCACAGCAAACAAGAATCCGACAAGGACAGAGGCAGAAACCAAAAGAGAAATAGAGACCTAATCAGAGGGCAAAATAGGGGACAGGTGTGAGAGAGTAAACAAGGTCGTTTAGGAGAATGAGTAACAGCTGGGAGCAGGAACGGAACGATAGAGAGAGAGAGGGATAGAGAGAGAGAAAGAAACCTAATACGACCAGCAGGGGGAAACGAAGAGAAGAGAAAGCACAGGGACAAGACATGACAATACAATACATGACACACTTATTCATTAAAAAAGTACAACAAAAACAGAACACATAAAGATGCAGCTATTTGCCATTATTGAGAAGAGTGAACAACTAGGCCTATGTGTAATATTTTTGGAATCTAAAATAATTAGAAATGAGAATCTTTTTCCTGATTATTTTCATACCCATTGTAGAATAAAATATTTTCTGGCTGTGATAAGTTCATATTCCTGAAGTAGCCACATAACACATTTCTATGCGCATCTCTCATTTAACTGGGCATAGTAGCCCAGTAAATAGGCTATGTATTTAAGGTTTTGCTGTATGCAATCCCAAAGAGCAACGCTTATAATACAGTCGAATTTAACTGGTGAACAGACAGTTGATATTTTACATTGAAGTATGTAGGCTGCAGCTAGCTACTACTGTAAGTGCTGTCATTTCCATTTTTCTGAGTAGCCTAGACAATGTTTCAGAATTTGCGAGCAGTCCACCATATTTAGGTTGGTGGAAAAGTCAATGGAAGACATTGAATTCTAACGTTCTGCTGACAGGTCCACAAGAATTTGCCATTGCTTTTTCTTTCAGAAACTGTCACAGTCCTTGCCAAAGACCGCATAAATTAGTGCAAATGATAAAAAGGTTCTGCCAACACCTCCAAAAACATTTGATCAAATTTGCCATTGCTCTTTCTTTTAGAAACTGCTGTGGCCCAACTCCAATAGTCCCAAATTATACAGCGTTATTGTTACCATAAAAGGTGAATGGAGGACGTTTTCCAGGCGGACTGTTGATGCTTGTTCACCTGAGCACAGTTTTACGACAGGTCTGATTTATAACGGGAGACATACGTATGTGTAGTATGCACCAAATGTATCATTCTCAATATGTGCATTCTAACACAGGCTATTCATTTTCAAAAATTGCATGCGCAGATATTTAGTGGGAAATTTAAGCAACGGTTCTAAATTAGGTCCCAGGCGTGTAGTGTCGATAACTTAATTGCTTCAAACTCAGAAAATGCTTTGAAAAGCATTAAAAGTTTCCCCTTAAGTTTTTGGTAATCATATTCAGAGCAGCTTGAACTGCTGTTTTTCCTCTCTATGTGTGGTAAATATAATATACGCATCCTTAACAACTAATTACTTCTCTCTTTAGTCTTTTATTACCAAGAAATTATAATGAAGGGGTCTTGTCAAGCATGAATTTGCAAAATAGTTATGGATTTAATCATTTCTTTTTAGTGAGGCTGCTTTTATGTAAGATTATGATCAGCCTTGTTTGAAAGTACCATCTGCCACCTGAGAAATCTCACTCATTTGGTGTTTGAAGTCAGTTCGTCCAAGGCACCGAAAGCCTACTTTTATTTACAATTGGCTGTCATGGGAATATGGGCTGCTGGTCTTGTCTATTCATATCTTTAAAGTTCCCTGTAAATAGTTCAGCCGTTCCCCAGGGATGTTACTTTTCAAGTTTTTTTAGAGTAACAAACTGCAGCTTTATTAGAGCCTCATAGACACTGGCATCTCCTCATCACCACGACAGATTGTTAAGTAACAGGACATGTGTCTGCAAGGTTCGGAATAACACTGTACTCTAGTGATTCAATCTGGATACAAGTGCATTACACATCTTTCACGGGCCCACAGTTGTCGATAGGTGGTTCATCAATTAACCTTACCCTGAACAGTAAAACACATTTACAAATGAATTATGTAGCAAATGGCAAGTAGTGCAGTCTTCTATTCCCTACCACAGAATTTGGTACTTTTTAACCACCACCAGTGTCTGTCTTCCCTCTGTGCCACCTCTCATTTCTTTATCTCCATGTGATGGAGAGATCTACCATACACCCTTTCATTCAGAAAGGGCTTTGGTTCATGTTTAACATTCACGAGGCGGATGATGAAGGGGTTCCCTGGGGAGAACGTAAAGGCAGTGTCATCGTCGAGCCTGAGGAAGGAATGAGTAATTCAGTATGCTGCTTGCTCCATCCACTCTCTGTTTCTCCAAACTCAAATGAGAGGAGCACTAGGGGCCCAGTTGTAAACAGCCAGGGAAATGTAGTCAGATCACGTTGTAATGGAAAATTCCCGACAAGACTCTAACAGATGCAGGATTACAGAAACACTGTCTGTATACTGGAATGTTTGGTTCAGAATGAGAATGAAGTTGTGACAAAATTCATTCCTTGGATGGACTGAACGGTGCAAATACCTGTCGCTACACATCAACTTCGACTTTACAAGTACAATGTTTGAAAATACAGATTATTAGAAAACACAACACAAATCTCCACTCTGTAGAATCCATTTACAAACCTCCACCCTCACATGAATATACAAAGCCAAGACACATCTTTACCCTCGTTGAAAAGCACCATAACAGAACGTATAAATGGTTCCTCGTTAGCTTCTTCCTCTGTCAGTCTTAGTGGCCACCAACTGGGCACACCATGACATTTCAAGCTGCCTCTCGGGCTTCCGTGCTAGCTGTGACCCCTTGTAAAATTGCTCCCTCCTTGCTGCCTCCTTCTGCTCCCATGGGAGGCAACCCCTCCCAGCCAGAATCTCCTCATACGTCCAGGATCCTTTCCCATTCAAAATGTCCTCCCACGTCCATTTCTACTGACCACGCTACTTGCTCTTTTTGTGGTGGGTAGTTCTGTAACGTCTGTCGTCGGATGCAGAAGGGGCGGCAGGGTAGCCTAGTGGTTAGAGCGTTGGACTAGTAACAAGCTAGCTGACAAGGTACAAATCTGTCGTTCTGCCCCTGAACAGGCAGTTAACCCACTGTTCCTAGGCCGTCATTGAAAATAAGAATTTGTTCTTAATTGACTTGCCTGGTTAAATAAAGGTCAAATAAAAAATAAAATAAAAAAGAAGGAGACCAAGGTGCAGCGTAAGTGTTCATGATAAATGTATTACTCCAAACACTCAAACAAAACAACAAAGAGTGAAAACCGAAACAGTCCTGTCAGGTGCAGACACTAAACAGAAAATAACTACCCACAAAACCCAAACTAAAAAGCACAACTTATATATGATCCCCAATCAGAGACAACGATAGACGGCTGCCTCTGTGTCACACCCTGACCATAGTTTGCTTTGTATGTTTCTATGTTTTGTTTGGTCAGGGTGTGATCTGAGTGGGCATTCTACGTTGGATGTCTAGTTTGTCTGTTTCTGTGTTTGGCCTGGTATGGTTCTCAATCAGAGGCAGGTGTTAGTCGTTGTCCCTGATTGGGAGCCATGTTTATGTAGCCTGTTTTGTCATTTTGGGTTGTGGGTGATTGTCTATGTTAGTTGCTTGTGTCAGCACAGTTCTTATGATAGCGTCACGGTCGTTATTTGTTTATTGTTTTTGTGCAGTTCACTTCATGTTTTTTGTCATCTATTAAATTATTCATTCACACCACGCTGCGCTTTGATCCGTTTCTTACGACGATCGTGACATTCTGATTGGGAAACACACCAACATAGAAATAAAGAAACTAGAATGCCCACCCTAGTCACATCCTGGCCTAACCAAGATAGAGAATAAAAGCCTCTCTATGGCCAGGGCGTGACGCAACCAAATGACCTGGATGGCAGTTGAACATTAAAAGTATACAGTACAAGTGATCAATGCTGTTCGAGATTCTGCTCAGATTATTATTACATTTACATTTACATTTAAGTCATTTAGCAGACGCTCTTATCCAGAGCGACTTACAAATTGGTGCATTCACCTTATGACATCCAGTGGAACAGCCACTTTACAATAGTGCATCTACATATTTTAAGGGGGGGGGGGTTAGAAGGATTACTTTATCCTATCCTAGGTATTCCTTAAAGAGGTGGGGTTTCAGGTGTCTCCGGAAGGTGGTGATTGACTCCGCTGTCCTGGCGTCGTGAGGGAGTTTGTTCCACCATTGGGGAGCCAGAGCAGCGAACAGTTTTGACTGGGCTGAGCGGGAACTGTACTTCCTCAGTGGTAGGGAGGCAAGCAGGCCAGAGGTGGATGAACGCAGTGCCCTTATTTGGGTGTAGGGCCTGATCAGAGCCTGGAGGTACTGAGGTGCCGTTCCCCTCACAGCTCCGTAGGCAAGCACCATGGTCTTGTAGCGGATGCGAGCTTCAACTGGAAGCCAGTGGAATTATAGAACTTGTGAAGGTCTCCACAGATCTGCGACCTTTGCATGCTATTTTGAACATGCACGCGTCCTTCTGTAGCTCAGTTGGTAGAGCATAGCGCTTGTAACGCCAGGGTAGTGGGTTTGATCCCCGGGACCACCCATACGTAGAATGTATGCACACATGACTGTAAGTCGCTTTGGATAAAAGCGTCTGCTAAATGGCATATATTATTATTATTATTCATATATATTCTATGATTACATAAGAAGACATTTATAGTTACAGTAGGCTAACCTCAACATGTGGCCAAGGATGTGTTACTCATTTTAAGGTGGAATAAATACTTCTACATTAGTTTGTAAGAGCTTTAACTTTAAGATATTTACTGTATTACAAAAGTATTGAAATGTGTTTGGTTCACAATGCAACCAAATATCAACACTTAAAGGATATATCTAATGCTTGGATAGATTCATCTGAACCACATTTTTTTGGGGGGGGGTTGAGTTAGAGACGTGAATCCAACATACTTTTGGTCATGTAGTGTATGTGGACACCTGTTAGTCAAACATCTCATTCCAAAATCATGGGCATTAATACAGAGCTGGTCCCCCCTTTGCTGCTATAACAGCTTCCACTCTTCTGGGAGGATTTGCTGCGGGGATTTGCTTCCATTCTGCCACAAGATCATTAGTGGAGTCGGGTACTGATGTTGGACGATTAGGCCTGGCTCGTAGTCAGCGTTCCAATTCATCCCAAATGTATTTGATGGGGTTGAAGACAGGACTCTGTGCAGGCCAGTCAAGTTCTTACCACCCGATCTCGACAAACCATTTCTGTATGGACCTCACTTTTTGCACTAGGGCATTGTCATACTGAAACGGAAACTGTTGCCCCAGACAATTATTCCTCCTCCACCAACAATTCAGTTGGCACTATGCATTCGGACAGGTAGCATTCTTCTGGTTTCTGCCAAACCCAGATTGGTCTGTCAGACTGACAGATGGTGAAGAGTGATTCATCACTCCAGAGAAGACGTTTCCACTGCTCCAGTGTCCAATGGCGGCAAGCTTTACACCACTCCAGCCGTCGCTTGGCATTGCACATGATGATCCTAGGCTTGTGTGCGGCTGCTCGTCCATGGAAACCCATTTCATGAAGCTCCCAACGAACAGTTATTGCACTGACGTTGCTTCCAGAGGCAGTTTGGAACTCGGTAGTGAGTGTTGCAACTGAGGACAGTTGATTTTTACGCAAAAATCAGTTGATATGCGCTTCATCTCTTGGCGGTCCCGTTCTGTGAGCTTGTGTGGCCTACTACTTTGCGGCTGAGCCGTTGTTGCTCCTAGACGTTTCCACTTCACAATAACAACACTTACAGTTGACTGGAGCAGGGCAGAAATTTGACGAGCTGACTTGTTGGAAAAGCGGCATGCTATGATGGTTCCACGTTGAACGTCACTGAGCTCTTCGGTAAGGCCATTCTACTGCCAATGTTTGTCTATGGAGATTGCATGGCAGTGTGCTCGATTTTATACACCTGCCAGCAACATATACTTTGTATATGTATATAGTGTATCATTTGTTAACTTTACTGTATTACAAAAGTGTCTTTAATTACAGTTTGTCTTCAAATTAAGCTTGGTAGCGTATTGTTTTTCGTGGTTGTAAATTGAACTGTGCGTATTGGACAAGTGTTTATGGTAGGCTGACATTGCTTAATTGATTACGTGGGTCAAATTTGATCCACATAAGTGTATTGTGCCATATCACAACTTGTTGCTGTACTCATGAGCAGCATGGTTTTAAATGTTTGAAGTGGGCCTATAGGCCTATTTGTTTGGCAAGACAGCTTTGCGTGGCTGTTTTGGTTATTTGGATGTCCATTCACCTTTTGTTTACTGCGTTTGTTTACTGTTAATGAAACTAGCCTAAATATAGATTGTGGTATGCCTTTATCGGTCTGATATATCGCATTCATTCTTTCGCATTTGCAGTTGTGTCGCTATTCTAAGCCAAAATGCTAGTCAGTATTTTTGTTTGCATGCATGAATAACTAGGCTACTACTTTCAGCATTTAGTTTGCATTATTTTGTTAAGACAACTGTATGTATGGCTGCATTCACATAGGTTGTTTGTAATAGGTAAATTACCCTATCTATCTTGTAGCCTATTTTCATTACCAAAACGGCCTGGCTTTAGTGTGTAGGGTACTGTCCATTGCGCTGATACAGCGCCAACCTGTCACTTCAACATGGTCTCAGAGTCTCTGCATTTGAAATGTATGTTTATTTTGGTATAGCATGATAAGCTAAATTCAATATCATTCTAATTCAAGAACCCCCCAAAATGTAGCTCACCAGAAAGTGGGGAAAAGGGCTTCCTAAATATGCTCCCCAATCAGAAACAATGATAAACAGTTGTCTCTGATTGGGAACCATATCAGGCCAACATAGAAATACACAACATAGAATGCCCATCCCAAATCACACCCTGGCCTAACCAAATAGAGAAACAAATTGTCTCTCTAAGGTCAGGGTGTGACAGTAAACCTCTGGAAGTCAGAAGTGTTCTCCTATGGGGATAGCCAAAGAACTCTTTTGGAACCCTTTTTTTCTTCGAGTGTAGGCCTAAATGATATCATTGATTATATTTGACTATGAAGTATGGTTACATTTCATTTGCTCTGTTAAACCTACCCTTTGGAATGACTTCGATAGCAACAGTGAATATAAGAGATCGCTCAATAATCATTCTCATGATAGCACATTGGTAGTAGTCAGTGACAAATTTCAAAGCTAAGCTGGGCTTGGTTAAAACCCTGGATAGGAGACTAAATGGATGGCTGTAGTGAAATCAACTCTCCAGTAGGAGGTGTTGCCCAGATTATTTTTTTCTTCTGATAGTGGATAAAACGTTAAAGATCTGACGTTGTTTCAAAGGTACAAATTCAACGTATTTTATACAAGGTTTGTCTATGCTGAAAATTGGTTTTAATGATCACATTACCTTGTGGTTGAAATTTCCACATCACACTACAGTTTGCACTTACAGTTTAGCCATTTAGCAGATGCTCATATCCATACCGACTTGCAGGAGCAATTATGGTTAAGTGCCTTGCTCAAGGGCACATTGACCGATTTTTCACCTAGTGGGCTCCAGGATTTGAACCAGCGACCTATTGGTTACTGGCCCAATGCAATAGGTTACCTAACGCTGCTGAATATGTTGACACATTACGATGACACAACGTTGATTCAACCAGTTTATGCCCAGTGGGCACTGAGCTCTGCTATTACTCATGGATGAATCAGAGCATCCTTCTAGAATGTCCTCTAATATGCATGCAGAGTATGAGGCGGAAGCCGCCCACTGTACTTGTTGCCATCAAGTGTAACAAAGCAATATGAGTATTTTTTTCCCCAGAAACACTCAAAGGGGAGGTATTTAGGATAGCGTAGAGGAAGTGAAGCACAGGGAGTTGTCAGGTTGGACACGTCAGGTAAGAGCCTTCTGGTGTAGAGAAGAGAGTAGAGCAACAGCATAGACCTCATGAGAAACAATGCAAAATGTGACAGCAGATAAACTCCACAAAAATGGATTGTAAAATTTGATATATGATGTAGAATGTAGATGTAGAATCAAAAAGACATACCGTAGCCTACACTGTCTTCCAATGGCTATGTTTTCCCATTTACGGTGAAAGATCTTGTTGGTTCCACCTCATGTCAAGGCTTCTCTGCACAAGCTTTAACTGGTTTCCCACTGAACAAAAACTGGTTGACCTAACATTGTTTCCACGTCATTTCAACCAAAGAAATCAATGTAATGACGTTGAATGAATCATTTCTATGGTGAGTGCACCATGCATGTGCCCGTCTCATTCAAAAGTGGGGGAATTTGTGAAGGGAAATAAATCTGCAAATTACATTTGTTCCTCAATTCCCCTATGCACCGTTGCTATACCATCTGGCGTTTCAAGATAAAACAAGCAATATTATGTGATTTCAAAGAGCTTAGGATGCACTTCCAGGACTTCACTAACATCACCTAGCCATTCCTCCTCACAGGCTACCAGCGCTTTGTACAACATGTGAATTCCAACAATGCCTGTGTTGTGTGTTAATATCTATTTGTATTACCTTGAGGATGGAGAATGGCACACAGAGCAAACACAGATGCAGAGAGCATACACAAGTTTGTGGATTTAAGCGTCTGCCTCAATAAATATTCCATGAGTGAAATGATGCTGTAAGCGAACTGACCCCAGCATGGTATAGTTCCCACCCGGGCTTTGGCTTTGACCTTTACCTTCATCTCTCAGTGAGAATTATCATTCTGCTCATTGTTTGATTATGCCATGTTCTTTTCGATCGCCCCTTGTGAGGGTGGAACCTGACAAAAACATTTTACAGAGAGCAGAAAGACAATGGCTTTGACTGCTACATGCCTGAGGGATGGAGAGACTAACCATGACTGATAGTGGGTAGGGTACTATACAAAGCAACTAACACCCTAAGACAATGCACCAATTAACAATAACAATGCATGTTATAAATGCTGTATGTTAGTAATACCTAACCTCGCTTAGTGTGATTGCTTTCCCAGTACTTGTAGTACAGCCATGGGTGATTGGCAGCACAGTTGAAGTGATGACAATTCAGATGTTTTCAGGTGGTGCTCCCCATATGAATCAGGAAGAGGGAGTTCAATGTGTCACATTACCTCACTTCTGTCTCTCTCTCTCTCTCTCTCTCTCTCTCTCTCTCTCTCTCTCTCTCTCTCTCTCTCTCTCGCTGTCTCTCTCTCTCTCTCTCTCTCTCTCTCTCTCTCTCTCTCTCTCTCTCTCTCTCTCTCTCTCTCTCTCTCTCTCTCTCTCTCTCTTCCTCTACTCTGTTACCAAGTTACCAAGGATATATATTTTTTCTTCTTTCCATTCCCTCAGCATAACCACAGATAACATTAGGGCAGCCATTACGGTGTGTTTAATCTGGCATGCAGGCAGCCTGAGCTCCCTCCCCTCCTGCAAACAGTCTGTGATTGAGCTGGAAACCACATCATCAGAACTGTCCCTCCACTCACCAGGGCTGACCTGCCTGCCTGACTGCTGCCTGCTGGGTAATTGAAAAAGGAAATGAAATGTGATTCGCGGTCTGCAAGGAGTACACCTGATGGGCCTCACTATTGACTAGTCCAGGACTAATGTAGATACCAGAATATTCCCTGTGTGGATGTTATTTGAGGTAGAATCCTGTAGAGGCACACCATCACACACTCAGGGAGAGAACCCGTTATGTACATGGGTTCAAAGGCAGTGTGAAATAGGTCACACTGGGAGATTGTTGTGAATGGGCAATTCCACGGTGACGGAATTGCGCTGAGACTCAGATTTCTCTCTTAAAATGTTTTCCAAACAAAAAACATTGATTTCAAAGTTTAACAAACCATACAACACTATGTATAATAACTCATTTTAAAGATGCACTATGCAGAAATAGTCTAATAGTTTCTGTGACAAAACAAGAAAGTGTAGTGTAGAGAATCCGTGTACCATCTAAAACGCTGTGAAATATATTTTTCATAACCAAAAATATGGGTTATTACTGTTTATTGCTTTTTGAAACTGGTGTATAAAACCGAAAGTGAAATACGCAAAAACAAACGTATCCCATTTAATACCAAATTTATCCCAGACATGAAAATATCCACATCAAGTGTCATTAGTAACCCTTTGAAGTAATCAATCATTAGTTTTCAATATTTTAGTGGAAAAGTTGGTGGAAAAGTATGTTTCATAATGGGATAATGTTACATATACTAAATTAACATATTTCTCCTATGCAGTTATCAAAGTTCTTATAAATCCCAACCCAGTTATTAACACATTTAAAACTCTGTCACTAGCAGTCTCCAGCATTGCCACTAGAATGCCCGGTCACATTCCAGTGTGACTATTTTACACATCAAAAACCCTTATACAACACGATATGAATACTGAGAGCAAAGACAAAACAAACAAAAAAACATCAACATATTTCAACATTGTTTCTTTATGGTTACATACATTGTAACATTGTTACTTTAGTGCAATATGTATTGAAACATTAATATTGTAACTTTGTAACATTTGAACTTGTACTTTAGTGCAATATTCATTGTAACATTGTCATTGTGACATTTTAGTGCAACATTCACTAACAACTGTATAGCAGTCGTGTGATTCATTCCCACTGAACATAAAGGTAACATTTAGGATAGAGGTAGCCTGTAGATTATTGTTGGTATAATTTCATTATTCCAATATGTTTTCATTAATTGAATTCACTTAGTCTATTTTATGAGAATTTGTAAGATTCTTATTTGCATAAAATAGACGGAGACCAGTCTTGTCAAAATTAGATAATAGTATTTATTCTCGGAGCGCGCCGCCATGTAACCACGAACAGCAGTTTATATACAAAACATGACGTCACAGGTCATAAAATATTCTTTCTCCCAACAGTTCAAAAGTTCATTCGAGATTTTTCATCGATCACCCTTCAGCAGACAGTTCCAGCTAATGGAAAACCTAAGAAAATACACAATGTCTTTATCTGAACATTCCAGTGCTAAGTTGAGTCGGTTCAACCATAGGTTAAGTACCCTTTCTGCTTACTTAAAAAAAACACTTCCAATCTTCTCCAACCTGGCTGGAATGGTATTTATTTAACTTAATTACCCCCTGTTTCAGGCTCCACAATCCCTCACTTATGAATTCATATTGTTAATCAGATATAATAAAACAGAGTATAAGTTTACTTAGTTACAGTTCTATTTAAAATGGGGATATTGTTTCGTCATTTATTCATAAAATTCCTAACAAATATGCATTCAAGTAGAGGCCTACACTGAACAAAATACAATTATATATATAAAACCTCCACTGCACTATGAGTGCTTATGAATATATATGTATAATATAGAGTTAGGCTTCAGACCCAAGTGCAAGATTAGTATGTGCATCACTATTTTAAACTGTGATCTGTCAGACCTACTGTCATACAGTATGTCTTGAATCAGTTGACCTTCTTTACCAAAAACATTTCAGTCATTTTGATTGTCTTTTTCGTCGACTTTTCTTTTCTTCCTAGAGTCCGTTGTACTACTTCTCCTCACCCTTTATCCACTTTTCTTTTCTTCCTAGAGTCTGTTGTACTGCTTCTCCTCACCCTTTATCCACTTTTCTTTTCTTCCTAGAGTCTGTTGTACTACTTCTCTTCACCCTTTATCCACTTTTCTTTTCTTCCTAGAGTCCGTTGTACTACTTCTCCTCACCCTTTATCCACTTTTCTTTTCTTCCTAGAGTCCATTGTACTGCTTCCTCCTCACCCTTTATCCACTTTTCTTTTCTTCCTAGAGTCCGTTGTACTGCTTCTCCTCACCCTTTATCCACTTTTCTTTTCTTCCTAGAGTCCGTTGTACTATTTCTCCTCACCCTTTATCCACTTTTCTATTTTTCTTTTATTGTCTTTTTCAGCCCTTTTTCATTCGCTCTTATCGCCTTTTCTACTGTCTGTGGTATATCTTGAAGCACTCAATGTGCAGTGGCGCCTTGCATTTCTCAGATGCATAGGTAGTACGTTTGTCACAATGATGACTGATACAGTTGTTCCTGTCATGACCTGTTTGCGTAGGTTCAGCCTATACATTCAACAGCCTGGCTGGCAAATGGCCTGTCTCCCCCTCAAGGTCCATATCTGACCCATCGCTATCACAATCACTCAGGACAGCATCTTTCTCATTTTGAGGGATAACTGCAATGTTGCATGCCTTGTCTGGGCAGTCACCTAGATCCAACATATCCAGAACTTGACTCAAAGTGAAACTAAAAGAAAGAACAGAGTAGAAAGTCAGGTAGAACAAGAACTATGTATGTGTATAAGTATGTGTATACCTAGATGCACTGTGTTATCCCACCGGTCACTATTGTTGCCGTCAACATGTTTATACATTCTATGACCACACTGAACAAAGTTGAGTAATTGCAAATGCATATATCAATACTAGACACCTTAAAGATGATGTGTACCAAAAATTGTTGTCCTAACTTTATGTTAACATACTTTACTAACCATTTGTTTGGAAGCTTTGATGCAGCCATCCTCTTCTCATGGTGCAACCAGGAAGTTAACAGCTCTGGTCATGTAACATTTTACACTAAACATGTGACACTGCACATCATTCATTGAGACACTTTATTATTTCAATATTTGATGGAAATACATTAATAGATCATTCAGTAACATTTATAGAGCCTTATAACCGCAAAGTATTTTTACGGTCACAATATGGGATTAAATAGGTTAAGAATGGGAAGCATAGAAATAATAGAAATAATGGAGAGAGAACAGATCTACCGCTTCATAGACTTGCTTTCAATGAGAATGACAGATCTATAACTCTAATTTCTATGTGAATTTTTTGGGATTGCCCCAAAAAATAGCAGAAATTATTCCGAACATTTTACAAAAACATATTTACTGGGAGAACTGTGCAGATGCTACGTTTTTACACCCGGTAACAGAATTGTGATAAAGGAATTTCATCATGCGTCTTTGATCAGTACTACACAGAAATGCATAATTATGGATATAAATGTCATTCTCTTCATGGTGAGGTGTCCTAAATAGGCACACAAAAGTAGAAATAGGCAATATCCTCCTTTGCACGTTTGGGTATTATTTACACACGAGCTGTTATTTTTTTAATGAACTCCACCTCCAAATAAAACTGCTATTTGGTTGGTCCGAACTGGACAAATTTAAACCAATCATAGACGTCTATGTTTCACAATTATGGACATCGAAACACAGCACAGTAGAGATCAGTAGTGTACAGGGGAGTACATTACAGTAGAGTTCAGTACAGTAGAGTATAGTCAAGTAGAGTATAGTACAGTAGAGCTCAGTACTATATTATATTCTACTTTTCTTTCTGTACTGCAGTGGTTCACAAACTCAGTCAGGCTTTCAACTTACTCTTGAGTGGGCGAGGATGCTGGTTACAGCAAATAGAATGGGTAGGTGTAAGTAAGAGCCGGAAGAGGTGACATTAATTGGAGAGAGGAGAAGAGAGAGAGAGCGAAAGGGGTTGTCCAGACTTTTCACATTCTTGCTTTGACCATCAGATGACAGAAAGAGAAAGAAAACAGTAATGAGCTGAACTTAACAGTATTTCAGTGACGGTAGGACAATAGCAGGTGACCCAGCACTGGTTTTTTGACTACTAGGATTTCCCATTGTAGCCAAATAAGTTGCCGAAATTATCTTAATAATTAATAAACAAAATGTATATCAGTAAAAACACTAACAAATTGATAGGTCTACCTTGTTACTTCTGTGAACTTTTGTTATCCTCCCTCCCAATGAGGGAGAGAAATGAGAAAATATCCTAAAGATATGTGGGGTTTTGGTAACGGAATTACAAGGCACAAGGTAATGTTTCTTAAACTTACAGAAGGCGGAAAAATTATCCTAAACTAAATATAAGTGTTGATATTAGTTGGCAAGAGTCTGTACTTCATTCTTATGTTTTGATGTACTGTATTTCTAATGACTTTTAAGACTTTTTCTGTTTTTGGAAATGTGTACAAATGAAAACTTCTTCAGGCTAGGGTTTATTTTTCTACATTTCTGCCTGACTGACATGCCCAAAGTAAACTGCCTGTTGCTCAGGCCCTGAATCCAGGATATGCATATAATTGGTACCATTGGAAAGAAAACACTCTGAAGTTTGTAGAAATGTTAAAATAAAGTAGGGGACTATAACACAATAGATATGGTAGGAGAAAATCCAAAGAAAAACCAACCAGAATAATTTATTTTGAGAGCCTATGCACTTCCAATGGAGCGTGTAGGGAAATAATTAAATCAAGCTCACAGTATGCAATTCCTATGGCTTCCACTGGGTGTCAGTAGTCTTTGTTCAAGGTTTCAGGCTTGTTTCTTCCAAAACGAGTAAGAAATATGAGTTTACTACATGGACACAGACTTGGAAATGTGTGCATGTCCGTATGAAATATTATAGTTTTATTACATTTTAGGGTATCTGAGGATTGAATAGAAATGTATTTTGACTTTGTTGAAACACAGTTTAGGGGTACATTTTCGGATTCCTATCTTGGCATGTTGAACAAGTGGATTACTCAAATCGATGGCGCCAACTAAACAGACTTTTTGGGATATAAAGAAGGATTTTATCTAACAAAACGACACTCCATGTTACAGCTGGGACCCTTTGGATGACATATCAAAGGAAGATTTTCAAAAAGTACGTGAATATTTCATCGCTATTTGTGAATTTATGAAGCCTGTGCCGGTGAAAGAAAAACATTTTGATGTGGGGCGCCGTCCTCAAACAATCGCATGGCATGCTTTCGCTGTAAAGCCTACTGTAAATCGGACAGTGCAATTAGATTAACAAGAATCAATCCAGCAGTGAATTTCAAACACAGATTCAACCACAGGGAGGTTCCAGTGCCAGGGAGGTTTTCCAGTGCCTTGCCAAGAAGGGCATCTATTGGTAGATGGGTTAAAAAAAGCAGACATTGAATATCCCTTTTAGCATGGTGAAGTTAGTAATTACACTTTGGATGGTGTATCAATACACCCAGTCACAACAAAGATACAGACGTCCTTCCAGTTGTCGGAGAGGAAGGAGACCGCTCAGAGATTTCATGAGGCCAATGGTGACTTTAAAACAGTGTTAAATGGCTGTGATAGGAGAAAACTGAGGATGGATCAACAACATTGTAGTTACTCCACAATACTAACCTAATTGACAGAGTGAAAAGAAGGAAGCCTGTACTGAATAAAAATATTCAAAAACATGCATCCTGTTTGCAACAAGCCACTACTAAAGTAATACTGCAAAAAAAAATTAGGCAAAGCAATTAACTTTTTGTCCTGAATATAACGTGTTAGACGTGTAACACATAACGTGTAACACATTACTGAGTACCACTACATATTTTCATTGTCATGGCTGCATCATGTTATGGGTATGCTTGTAATCTTTAAAGACTGGGGAGTTTTTCAGGAAACTATCAGAAATGGAATGGAACTAAACACAGGCAAAATCCTAGTGGAAAACCTGGTTTGGTCTGCTTTCCACCAGACACTGGGAGATGAATTCACCTTTCAGCAGGACAATAGCCTAAAACACAAGACCAAATCTACACAGGAGTTGCTTACCAAGAAGACAGTGAATGTTTCTGAGTGGCCTGGTTGTAATTTGGACTTAAATATACAAATCTATGGCAACACATGAAAATGGTTGTCTAGCAATGATCAACAACCAATTTGACAGAGCTTGAAGAATTTTGAAAAGAATAATTGGCTCCTACAGACTTACCCAGATAGACTCACAACTGTAAGCCCTAACTACAGTATACAGATGAAGGATCTTAATTTGAGCCAGTTTGCTGTAGCAGGAATGTAATCCTGCATCAACTTGAAATGTGAATTACTATGTGGATTATAATTAATTAACATTTTTGTAGGAGTTGAAAGAAAGTTCTCCTGCAACAGGGTGATCAAAATAAGATCCATCATCTGTATGAGGCCTCCTGCTGTTGAACTATGCATGCCGTCTGGGAAGAATGGATCTGTTGGGGATACATATTACATAATGTAATCATGAGGAATGTTCAACAATGAATGCTAATTGAAGGCATCCTTGTAATCTCCAAGGTTCAGCAATCCCTTTAATAAATGGTGTTTACACCAATAAATCATGCAATCCTTGAGGTTTTACACTTTTCATTAAGATTTTACATTCAGAGGTAAACCCCTATTTATTTGGAGGAATACTACAATGGGTCTCATCCTAAACCAAAAACCCCTGTTGAAAGGAGTGGTTTTTAAACCTTCATAATAAAGTTTTGTCCTAGAACCGTGATGTTTGGCCTTTAATTCATCTATCATTTCTGTGTTCCATTGAAAATTCAGCTCCTCGTGTTAGAAGCTGACATTTGTCCCAGGGGAAATGGTAAGCAGAACTAAGGCTCTCCTTTCCTTTCCAATGCTCTCCTTTCCCGATGCTTCAAACCATACACGATGGAAGATGGATCAGAATCTTAGGGGACCAGCTCTGGACCATGCAGATGTGTGGAGCTGACTAATGTTCATTACCTTTTACAAAACTGGTTGATGAGAGTCATTATCCCGATGCTGAATTCTGATGAGAAGATTCTGTTGAACATTTTCTCTCTGATGTTTTTGAATTTAGAATTTTAGCTAAGATGTATCACCTACACACTGTAATGTATGTTTTACATGTTAAAAAGTAATCTGTCTGCATAATGCACAGCCACACGAGATCCCCACAAACTTGACCCGGTAGTATATCATCATTCATTTCACGCTATCACGTTAGTTCATTACATTTTGATTGATGACGCACAGTCACATAACCGAGTTTCACCTTCAGAGACATAAATTATGTTTGAGGAGACGCCTTGAGGAAATAGACTGGATTGATCAACAGTTTTGGACAGCATTCATTTAACAGAGTTGAACAGAGGCAATTTCAACTTTGGAAAAATGTCCGTCTGGTGGAGTCTGTCTTAACTGGACTCTTTTCACACATTCATGTCCATTAACCTTGGATTTGGAGTGAAGAAGGTTGTTTTAGCCATCACTTTTGCCTGAAGATTATGTTTCCAATGTGGAGTATATTGACCGGGCTCCTGAGTGGCACAGCAGTCTAAGATACTGTTTCTCAGCGCTAGAGGTGTTATTACAGACCCTGGTTCAATTCCAGGTTGTATCACAACCAGTTATGATTGGGAGTTCCATAGGGCGCCACGCAATTGGCCCAGTGTCATCTGTGTTAAGGTTTGGCCGGGGTAGACTGTCATTTTACATCAGAATTGGTTCTTAACTGACTTGCCTGATTAAATTAAGGGGGAGTAGTGGTGCTGCAGTACCCCCTGTGAAATCATCATTTAAAAAAATATATTAATCAATTTAAAAAATAATACAAATAACAAAAGTAGCGCACTTGGCCTTTACTAGTCCTGTATTAGTGGAACGATATAGCCATCTGTAGCGCGGGCAAAATATATATGTCAAACACCTCTGTATTGTAATCTGTGTTTTCACTGATATCACCACTTGTCGGAGTCAAGTCCACACTCCATCCATATTTCATCTATCTTGCCTGTGAGCCAGTAATGTTGATGGATGACTTGTTTTGACAAGCAGGATAGACCGTGTCGCACTGTTGAACTATTGAGGTGTCACAAGGTGAAATATAAACTTGACTGAGAGGAGCGTAGTAACAACGCTCCCAGACTCAACATCGCTGTCACACCCTGACTGAAGACAAGGTTTTATCCTCCTCTATTTTGCTTCTCTGTCACTTACCATTACCTCAATGTATCAGCCACACACAACCTCACTTCCACCCCACGGAACTGCAGACTCGTTGTGCTGCAGATTTATAGGACTTGCTTGTGAAATTACAAGCCCATTTATACGTGATTCAAATTGGCTCATGCACAAGAGATGTTTCCTCTTCTGATGACTGTAATTTAGGCCATCTGGGTGGAGATCCGATCAGGTTGACTTCACAGCTCAATCACAGCTCCCTTTCAAATGTAATTGTGATTTTCAAATGGTTCTGTCAACTTAGTCATAGAATGTCAATATTAACCGCAATGTACAGTGTGAAGGTAATTTTCTAATCTCAGTTGGAATGATAACAATTATGCCTACCTTATTTCATGGACAACCGAGGTGCTGTGTCGAAGTACAAACGCTCTATCAAAGCAGTCAATTGTATTTGACATTAACATGACTTTTGCACTAAACCACTACACAGGCGTATCCAATCTATTGACGCGCATGTGAATTCATTAATTACATGTTGTCAGCAAAACAACTTCCACACTGTGAAAACCCTCGGTGTTGACATGCACCCAATCAACAGTAATTCCTGTCTCAGTCGTAATTTCTCTGGCAAAGTTTGTAATAAGTGAATGTTTTCTTGCTGTGCTGACTTGAGCAGAATCAGTATGCCAAAAGGGATGTGGACGTGGTTCCATCTGTACGAATGCATCTGCAGCGCAGCCTGAACCACAGTCAGCTTCCTCAGCCAGACCTCCAGGCGAAGCAGCGAAGGCACTGATGGGCTTGAGTGCTAATCCTACCTTATCCCCAGGACAACGCTTCCCAGGTGCCAGAACCCAATACTGACAGGCACTTCAATCAAGGATTTTGCCTTTCATTCTCTCTCTCTCTATCTCTCTCTCCTTCAATTATTTTGTCTGTGTCAGTTGTTCCTCTACAATTTTCCTTATGGTGTATTAGCTTTTTGCATGGCCCCATGCTGAGTTTCTATTCTTCCTCCTCCCATCTCAATGCGCTTCACCAAGTTTTAGAGCAACAAAAGCGTAAAGGCATGAAATGCTGTCTCTATTCATCCTGGCTTACATCCCTGGTATTTTCACTTTGAAGAATTACTGCCTCATCTTGGACACACTATGAAGCTCCATTTTTTATTCTCAGCCAGCTGTCTGCATTAGCTGACCTTTCAGGGTTCTAACACTGGGACAATGGACCTGTCTTGTCTGGCAGTCTGCAGTATTCAGAGATCAGGACTGGATGGCGACACTTCCAATTCAGCCTCCGAAAACCCGGCCCGGAATTCATGCCTCGTGACAGATTTTATTAACGCAGGAAGACGTTGATGGATTAGCCTTCCTTTGAGGTGCAGACGCATCCTTTTCAATGACAGACTATAAATAGTTGCCCGTGAATTTGGAATATAAAATATGTGCTTGTGACATTTTAATGTTTTTCTTCCTCGCTTCACATCTCTATTGCTGAGATACTGTATTTAAACAGGAAACAAGTCCTTTGGAAACTTTAGATCCATCTCACTAATTTCCTAACTCTAACCTTCAAATGTAATAACAAAGCAATACAATAATCTATTCTTATGACTTAAACTAAAATTGTATATGAAGCCGTTGTGGGAGGCTTATTCTCCCTGATCTATTTGCCCTGGAGGCGGGTGCTAACGACCATGCTGTCGGGGGTCTGGATCCTCTTTCACCTACTGTACGTTCATAACAGTCCATTTCCCATTCACTGTTTCTTTCATTTCTCCACGATGCTACAATAATTAATTTAATAAGGCCTCTCTTTTTCAGAATTGTTCATGTCCAAAGGTTGAATATTTTTTTGTTTGACCTTTTCTCAGATAGTCATCAAATAATCCAAGTTGCCCGAATGACAACATCAACATCATGACAACACATGAGTCAGACATCTTTCTGCTCGTAACAATTGGTATGCTTTATATTGCGTTTGTCTCATGCAGAGGATGAACAGCTCTTTAGATGTCTTTTTTTCTGCACAGTTTCAGTGAGCCAAATGCCTGAAAGAGTCTTGTACAGATGCTTGCTGAGAAACCCAATCTGTTTACAAGCAGACAGAGACATTGGCTCACTTGATGCCCCAGTTTTCCAAGACCTCAAAGATATCTTTAAGAGGATTGACCATAACATTAAACACCAATCCTGGCCCTTTTATGTAAACCTGTTTTATTCAATAAGATGAATAATAAGTTGAATTTGATGATAATAGTGTATATTGAGAGATGGTCATCATCATGCATTATCTGTCAACGACTTGACCATACAGTTGTGATGTGTTATGAAGGGGTAGGCACATGATAGTATTGCGACATCAACTGGGGAAACAAGCAGAGCATCTGAAATGTGTCCTACTTCACATTATTTTGACAACATTCACTTTTCACAGTCAATCTGTCTCATCAAACCCAGACGATTGCTCAAAGAGGAACTTTTACCTATTTTTTTGTACCGTTACCCCTGAAATGTTCACACTATCACACAGTTTGAGATCCTGGCCCTTGATCCGGAGAGGACACGGGACAGGGGACATGATAGGACTTTGCACTTGGCAGGGTTCAGTGACATTCTGCTTGCACGAACCCACATGTCGAAGTTGTTCACGGCCCGGCTGCAGTGTGCTGATGTTTCCTGTTATATGCGTGTGGACCAGATTTAGATAGTCAACATATTTCCACCTACAGTTGACATCCTGGGCTGCGCTGTCAATGACCGCAAGGAAGATGAAAGAGCCCAGAAGAGTTCCTTGAGCCTTACCTCCTTCCGACTCCTGCCAGGCTGAGAGGCTGTCTTGGTAGTGTACCGGTTGGTTGCGGCCGGTCACAAAATTGCAGAGCCATGCTATGAGGACAGGTTTGACACTCAGTTGGATTAGGCGTTCAACGCCAATGGTGTGGTCGATTTTGTCAAAGGCCTTGGAGAAGTCAGTGGGGATGAATGTGGTTATGGTGGATGAAATGTTTAATTGCTTGTATAAACAGTACAGGAGGCATAGGTAGATGATCTTTCTGGGGTCTATGTTGGGTGTTATGTCTTCCTTCATCCTGTTGCCGAAGCGAAGCTCTCAGCAGCTTTTGATAGTTGTGGTGTCAGGGATATTGGCCGTAGCTGGTTGAGTGAAGGATGGTGGGCCTCAAGGATGGGCACGACCATGGCTTCTTTCCACTGGGAGGGGAATTCACCTTGCTGGAATGCAATATTGAGGATGTCACAGATGTATTGATTCAACTCGCAGGCAAATTCTCATAGGATCCACTGTGGCACACCGTTGGGGCCGTTGGTACTGTGCTGGTAATGTGACACTGTGCTGGTAATGTTAACTGTGTTTCTCATCAGAACACCAATGTTTTTCCATTGTTGCTACAGAGGGGATTCCATTTACCATGTTCAAATAATTTTTCAACATTTAGTCATAGGCTACAAATACCACATTTTTCTTACATCCGTTAGTCATATTCAAATTTCTACACTCCAATTTCCAACATAAAAATGTATAATCTAGTTTAGGCTTCACTATGGACCAAAACTGACCAGTCGACAGGTGGCTAAGTTCATATTCCATAATGACGAGTCACAATCTCAAGCTTTCAACTACTGCACTTCTTTCCGTGATATTGTAAAATCACTGGGGTTTGTGATCAGCAGCATTGAAGGCAGCTGCTGATGGTCTGAAGAATTCTGCCTCGGTCTCCTTGTTCTGCACATTCAGAAAGCAGGGAGGGCTAATGCAGAGGGACGTTGTCATGGTAACAGATGAAAAACAGCCATGGATGACCATGAGTGACGAAGGCCTCTGCCAGTAGGATGGTTTGTATTGTGGAAGTTGTTTCATGACCTGATTTCATACCGCACTGCATCACGTTGAGAATTTCCACAATCACACGGCAATAAAAAGTAGCAAGCGAGTGCTAAATCAAGATTATATTATAGCACTGAAGTACACAGCTCAGTGTTTTAATACTGCTTCTCGCTCCCATTGAAATGTATATAATCAAGGCTGACGTTTGAAGTGTCTGCGTTGCATTTGTCAAATCAATTCAGACAGTAGTTGGATGGAGGAATTCTAACGATGAGCATAACTTTGAAAGAAAATAATGCTGTTGTTTATCTCTGCGTAACCTCTTATTTCACCCTGTCTTGGGCTTGTATTTGATGAAGCCCAGAATAGCTCCTCAAGTAGCCTTTTCACTAAAACGACACAAATGCAGGGCCGTAGTTGAAATGAAACATCATAGCTTTGTCCTTATCATAGTCACAGTTTGTCAAACTGACCTAGATTTTCTTTGAAACGGCTCATTTAATTCCCTGTGCTGTTGTCTCTTTCGCGTATTCCATTTCAAACAAGCCAAGAGAGGAAGATACAGGAAGGCTTATTCCATACACACAAATGATCTGATGGTTATTCATAGTGGACCGATTTTAGACTCCATATACAGTAGCTACTGTTTCTATTGTTGTTGTGGACAACCTTGGGATTCACTGTCATTTGCATGTAGTCTCATCACTATGAGGAAAGTATGTGAAAAAATATTTGAGCAAAGTCTTAAAGCGGACCGAGCCAAAACATTTTCAAAGCGGCAGCTGGGAGGATTCCATTTAGATTCTGTTTCCAAACAGGAATCTAAATGGAATGTGTGTTGCTGAGTTTGTGTGCACACCTTTTACGAGCAGGGAACTTGTGAATAATACCTCGTAAACGTGTAACACCGTGGGATATGCTACACTAGTAGATCTAGATTCAGAAGGAGTATCAAAACACGTTGTCTTCGGTAATTGATGAATACATTTACCTAGGCTGTTTGGATGCTTTCATTCAAGAAGCTCATTGTTGTCATTGCATTGTGATGATGCAGCCACTGTGGAGCTGTTGTCCTCAGCATGCACAGGACTATAGTTGAGAGTCTGCTGTGCCGTGAGAGGGAAGAGCGACTCACAGAGAGCTCTCATTACCCTGACACCAGAGAGCCAGACTCAAGCAAACCCCTGATTGGGGCATAATAACATGGTCAGCAGGCAACACTTTGTCAAGGGGTCAAATGAGGCTCAGGCTGATAAACTAATGGGACCTCTTTTCCATCGTCCGTATGATTAAAAAGACATTGATTTATTCAAGTACAAAAGGCCTTTGTTGTGATTTGTGAGCTTTTCAGTGCCAGTCGTGATGAATGCGTGTGTTATCAGAGGGGTTGGGTTGAATGCGGGGGGACACATTTCAGTTGAATGCATTCAGTTGTACAACTGACTGGGTATCCTCTGTTCCCTTACTTTCCTTCTTGCTCTAATACATAGTCACAACTCAGAATAAAGGCTTGAAACAACCAGACTGAATATATTGACAGCATTGAATAATTTTGTTCTTTCTTTGTAAAGTAGTCAAGGGATACACGTACATAGACACAGTAGCAGTGCGTGGGTAAAATCACTGGGGAAACCAAGCTAGGGGGAAAAAAGCTATATTACAACCTATGTGTTGTGATAATTGCGTTGTTTGCCCTATAACCTGTTAGTTCACATGCCTTGCCACCGTGACATATACTGTAGGCCTAAAGGCTGATACAAAATGAAGACACAGTGGCAGGAGAAATTCAACCATGCCTTTGTTTCATCACAAAACCGGAGAGCAACATCTGTCCTGCGGAGTCCACAAAGCATATTGCATGTAACAAACAGTTGCATGACCTACAGCATGGTCAATCAAGTTACTATTTCGTACATATTCGGACTAATAAACCACTATTGATTTAGAATGTTATTTTATTTTATTTAACCTTTATTAAACTATGCAAATCAATTAAGAACAAATTTGTATTTACATTGACGGCCTACCAAGAGGTCGAAAGGCCGGAGAGTTACCACAAGTCACAAAGAAATTGGAGCTATCTCTACTATTCAGCACCATTTCAACTTCAACATTTGAACATTATTAAAGCACCTATGCTTAGTATAATACAGTGACAACTAAGATACCAAAAACGATTTAGTCCAACGTCAACTAAATATCATGTGTCTGTCCATGGCGCTGACTCCTCATCTCTTTCATGTTGCCGAAACGGTCTATGACGCTGTCATAGAGTACATGCTTTTAGTTTTTGTTGTCCTAGCCTACCTGGCTAAAATGCTTGCTCGCTAGCCCAACTTCCTTTCATGGGCAACGATTAGCTAGTTAACATTAGCCTACTACATCTAGCTACATATTGAACTTCCATCTTCTCAGGCCAGAGGCACAATGTGTGAATCTACGGTTAGATCAGAATCTTCATTATAATCAATGGCCAGTACAGAGAATTAAGTAAAACCCCAAGACTAAATCCCTATCTCCATCCATGGCTAATTTAGGAAAGGGACAATTTTAGCTAGCTAGCTAGCCACCGGAGGACAACAACACAACGAGATGCAACAATTCAAGTGTTTTTCTGTCAATGATGTTATGCTTGATGTGATGTGATTGGTGTGAAGCCAAATCCAAACTGGCTTCCCATGACATTTTTTTTTGCACCAGGACCATTCACAGTTGACTCAGTTTAGCTCAAAGCTGATTGGCTATAAAATATATATATATATATATATATATATATTTTATATCAAGGGAGGCCAAATGCTCGCTAGCTTCCCTTGCATTCAATGCTAGCGGCTTCAAAAATATCAATACAATTTTTTTACTAGACAGCATCAGATAGATGGGCTGCACATATAGAGACAGAGGGGCGGTCTTTCGCTTGCTCTGATGCTTTCTCTGGTGAGATACATCAGCATCTTGCGAATTGAAGAAAAATTATGAAACATGAGACAAATTATTTTGTGTTTATTTCTTTTTTTTAATTGGTCCTTTTTATTGGGGATGCCTGGCTTCCTCTGGCACCCATTAATACAAGCCACTGCACAGACATACAGTACATGTGATATGCAGATAAATACTATTTGGGAAACTAGGCAGTAAAGCAATACAAAACAAACACATACAAACATCAACATACAGTAAAGCATATTCCATCAATCAACTCCTGTGTTTTGAAACGTAAAATTGGCCAAAACAAGGTCGACAAAAGCCCTATAAATTGCTACACTTACTAATCTTGATGACATCAGGGTCAGTTTTTGCCGTGAAGAGAGCTGTTGGGCAATGATGCGCGGCAGCAGACACTCAGCAGAAGCCATTCAGATAGTCATCTGGGGCCCATGCAGCTCACAACCTCCCTGTATGGTGAACATGTTAGGAGCTACATCAGACGACTGACAGCAAATACATGCTACATCATTGGATGTCTTGTGTAGAATGTAAGTCCTAATATGTGCACCGTGCGGCAGAACAACAAGGATGCATGGAGCCTGACATCCTCCAGGTCGGTCTGCTTCAAAGAGCCACAGAGCAGATGAGTCTCTGGTGGACCATCAGACTCATTCGGACCAGGATGAGAGTTCCCTTCTACCCTAACAGTGTGAGGCTTTGGAGGAGCAAATGAACCCCCTGTTTGTCTGTTGGGAGTAAACAGAAACCTGTCTTGACTTGCCTCTCCAGTTTTTTAAAGTGGTGTGGCTGCAGTGCTTCTAGTCTGCCTCTTTTGTTTCACCTCTCTCTATCCTTCTCGTCCTCTCTCTCTCCTGAAGATCAGCCAAACAAATACTTCTGCAACTTTCCCTCACCTACCTGCACACCCTGTAGTGAAGGGAAATGGGATTGTTTTGTAAGAGTATGATGGGTAGACAGCAAGTCCCACTCAACAGCTGGAAGTCTGATCTGGTCTTTGGGTGTGACTACCTCAGAGCAAATCATGATAGAATCTTTTGTTCAGAAATAAAGAGACTTTGAAGGGTTTTTTGCTAAATGCAGAAATCAGCTGGATCATCATAGCGCCAGACCTACAGGGATTTTATGATTGAAATGAGCGGCTCATTCATGACAGAGAATCATCAAACATCATCAAAAATATTGGAAATGAATGAAAGGGAAAAACTGCTGTGATGTACTCGATGTCGCTAATGCTCTACAGAGTTGGAGTTGGTTTATAATACAGTCAGGGGGGAAGTCATCTGATTAAAACATAGCTTTTCTCAAAAGCTTTGAAAGTTACAGCTGAGAAACTGGAGCAGGTCTTTCTAAATAAATATTTAAGCTCCAATCCCTTACATCCCCCAGACATCTTCCCTCTCAGAAGCCCCTTTTGCCATTTGCTGATTTACCCAGCGTTTGTTTCCCTGTCGATAGGCTTTTTCCTTTTTACCAGAAAGACAGCTGCAGGTGCTTATTTTAGCCGTCAATCACAATTTACCTCTTGGAAAAAAAAGACAATCTCTTTGTTGGCAGTGCATTTGCAAAACATTATGTCTGATAGACCACTCTGAGGAGAGAGGAAGGGAGAGAGAGAGAGAGAGAGAGAGAGAGAGAGAGAGAGAGAGAGAGAGAGAGAGAGAGAGAGCACCATTAGCACTGAGAGCATTAGCAGTGCTGAGGGGAAGAACTCTGTGGACCTGACAAAGTGGAGATACTACACAGAGCTGTGCTGTTGCGAACCTTGAAAGGCTTCCCAGTCAAATGTGACTCACTGTGACAACGACATGTGAATCTGCTACCAGGTGTGGTGGACTGGTCAGCTCTGCCAGGCTTATTACTTCTGCTGGTTTTTGTTTCAATTTTCTGGCCCTAAAAAGCAAGGCTACGCTCTAGAAATTTACTGGCACATTGCTTTGTGAATACTTGAAGGGGAAAGAGACCGTCAGCCTGAAAAAGAGACACTGAATAGAAATTCCTTCAAATGCAGTGCTCTGTCACTCCTTCTGAGCCACAGAACTCTGACAAGAGATTGTTTTTCAGTCATTTATTGGGAAACCACCGAGACCGTGGCCCTGTCAGACCATTAGTTGAGACACAGACAAAGACATTGGTTGGCAAGACCAAGGTCCAGACCAAGACCTTTGGTACTGAGGCCCACACCCAGATCCCTTTATACGCTATGACGAAAGATAAATACTTCATCTCTGTCCAAGCTAGTTTTGTGACAATATTCATTTCTGTATTCAAACCCTGTTAGAACCACATTTCCCACCCAGTAGGAAAAGGAATGTGTATGTGGAATGTACTGTGCTCATGTTTCTAACTAAGCACATACAGCATATCAGACAAGAAAACCAAATACCAGACCTGATAGAATTGGAGGATTCACTGTAAGCCATGGTTTTTCCAAGCTGCTCATATGTGGAGACAGTGAAGAGGTATTGTCAACATGCTCTGATGAAGAAGAAATGCCACTGCTGTATAACTGTCCCAAAACATCATGCCAACACAGATGAAATATGTTTAACATATGGTTGGAAAAAGGTATAACCGGTGTAACACGTGGGATATGAACCCGAGTCTCCCACAGGATCAACCAACGTATTAGACTAAGAGGAAATTCCCTCTTGGGCTGAGGGCAGACACTGGTTTTGAAGATCGCAGGAGGGGCTACCTCATAACGTGACCATGACTGACTCCTGTCCACTACATTCACCCCCCTTTTGACCTCCTCCCCCATGATAGACTGCGCCACGTCGGGCGCCATTGTAACATGTGGGATATGAATCCGGGGGTCCCACGGGAGCAACCAACGTATTAGACCAAGAGGAAATGACCTCCTGGGCCGAGGGCAGACACTGGTTTTGAAGATCGAGGGTGGGGCTACGTCATCACGTGACCATGACCGACTCATGTCCACTACACTGGCACAATATCTGCAACATGCAATATGGTTCGTTGGATCACCCCACAAAGTTAATTCCAGGTCCTCAGTGATACCCTCTATAGCAGCCTACATAACTAGTGATAAACACATACAGTACTGCATGATAATGTGACCCTGATAAGCGTCCTACAGGAATCCCATCTCATGTTATCTGGGATGAGTTTAGACCCATTCTGCTAATGAGGACATCCATGAAGGCTGTGTCTGCTATATTGCAGGGGCTTGGGTCTCCAGTGCACTGTAACACGAAACACAAACCCTTCGATCAGGCCATCTATTTACGGCCCACACTTTTTACTGGAGCAAAACGTATCCCTCGAAGCCTGTACTCTGTCAGAATTCGGCAGCCTGGCAGCTGACTGAGACACAGAAGATAGTGGGCTGGCTTATTCTTCCAAGTGAAACCAGGGCTAGAGTTGACCTTATTTTCTTGTACAACTGCCTCGGAATAGCTTGCATGCATGAATAGGTGCATACTGTTGTCAGATATCTGTGTACAGTCAGTATCAGCTGGATGACTGTGGGTTTGTGGCATAGACCTCCT
The DNA here is from genome assembly GCF_021184085.1 of Oncorhynchus gorbuscha. NCBI lineage: Eukaryota > Metazoa > Chordata > Actinopteri > Salmoniformes > Salmonidae > Oncorhynchus > Oncorhynchus gorbuscha. The sequence continues at coordinate 22,223,108 of NC_060188.1, read as the reverse complement.
GCATCGTCAATTTGACAATGTCCCTATCTGTGATTCCTCCCTGCAGTTGGAAACCAAACTGTTTGGTTTTGGCTTTGAGCCCATGTGCTTCTTCTAAGTGCCTCCACTGTTTCAAGTCAAGTTGCGACTTTATTTTGTTTTGTCAGGGATCATCAAACAAAAGTTTACTCTCCTTTTCAAATTTTGCTTCCATAAAACATGCATACATTTCATCTTGTTGGATATGTTAGATTCATTTAATGAGCTGGTGACACTACCACTGCATTTCAAAGCACAGCTTCTGTCACCGTCTGACAGGCTGCTCAAACATTCCCCATCTTTCTCAAGGCTGACATACCTCCCTATTTAAGTTTCCAACAAATGTAGCTCTTTTTTTTTAACCTTCGCATCTGTCATGGCCGTTTTTCACCACAGCAAAGATGTCTATTTGTTTTTCTCCTATTTACTTTCTCTCTACAAATTCACCTTCCCCAAGTCATATATCTCTGCTGTTCTTTTTCCTGTGCACAATGTTTTCCAGGTTTTATTGCTCAAGTCGTTTGGTTGTGCTGAATTGAATCTGACATCATTGTTATAGTTGCAACAACATCAGAATTATGGCTAGAAGTAGTCTTTTGTTGGGATGTTATTTTCTGTGTAGACATTTGATTACAAAGTTTGAATGCAACATTTGAATATCCGTACTGGCCTGTACAATGAGTGTACAAAACGTTGAGGAAACCTCCACCCTCCCCCCATTTTGCCCTCAGAACAGCCTTAATTCATCAGGGCATGGACTCTACAAGGTGTCAAAACCGTACCACAGGGATGTTGACTCCAATGCTTGCCACAGTTGTGTCAAGTTGGCTGGATATCCTTTGGGTGGTGAACCATTCTTGATACACATGGGAAACTGTTGAGCATGAAAAACCCAGCAGTTCTTGACACACTCACACTCCTGGCACCTACTATAGTACCATACCTTGTTCAAAGGCACTTAAGTATTTGATCTTGCCCATTCATCCTCTGAATGGCACACATTTTTTATTATTTTTATTTGACCTTTATTTAACCAGGCAAGTCAGTTAAGAACAAATTCTTATTTTCAATGACGGCCTAGGAACAGTGGGTCAACTGCCTGTTCAGGGGCAGAACGACAATCCATGTTGCAATTGTCTCAAGGCTTAAAAATCCTGTCTCCTCCACATCATCTACACTGATTGAAGTGGATTTAACAAGTGACATCAATAAGTGATCATAGCGTTCACCTGGATTCACCTGGTCAGTCTATGTCATGGAAAGAGCAGGTGTCCTTAATGTTTTGTACACTCAGTGTATGCCGACAAAGTATAGCTTTTCAAGTTTGGCCAAATTGTAAATGGCATGTATAATAGCCTTGGAATCATTAAAATAACCCCTGTACTGCCATTAACCCAGATAATTATAATAGCCACCCAATTAACTGCCATTAACAAATTAGTCTGATACTGAAGTGATTATAATTAGTCCACTGAATGTCCAGCCACAGGTACCACTGAGTCTGCCGTAGCGGCATCCATTGAACAGTAGCCAAAGAACCCTGCCGCAAACCCTCCATTCGTACCGCCTAACTTTAACAGTATTTTTACAGTACATTGTATAATATTCTCCGTGGTACTGGTCCAGGCTTAACTTGAGATCACGAGAAGACTTGGAGATGTTGTTAAACACATACACCAACAGATCTGAACGGAGAGAACATCTTGTTTTATTCTATTTATTCTATTCTACAGTGATCTGCACTCGGTGGAATCTTTCAACCTACAAGGTAAACACCTTAGAAAGTCAAGGAGCTTTTGAGGTCAGTTTGACCATTATTTCATTACGTTTTCACTGAAGAAAGCCTTAGTATTCAGCCTCTACTCCTGCACCTCTACAATTCATCCACAGTGGGTTTGACAGTTGATTTGAATACACTTGTTGAGTCACTTACTAGTAACTAGATTACTATTTTTTGGTGAATTTATCTGATATTGCGTTGTTCGTCACAATCACAGTGGACTTTAATGCAATCATGGTAACTAGGGCTTTTTCGTTTCCTTCATTTGTTGAGACCTTTTCCTAATTTATTGATTATTACTCAACTTCATTGAAATATATTTCAGATGTTTAGACTTGGCTTGCACCCCCAGTACGAAGCCTCAGAATATTTCAGTTTCCTTCCCCTTTCTACCTCGACTGAATATTGTTACTATATGTTGATACGAGACAGTCTCGAGACTGCCATGGATCAGTGTTTCGCATCTGCCAATGGCTATTTTACAGGATTTATGTTACCAGAGATTCCTACTGTACAGTAGTTGATGTCCTTCCTGAAAGCATTTTAGTCCTCTTTACCATGCCAATAAACATGAGTTTGGGATGCCTTTTCGACTTATGAATTAAACATGAGTTTGGGGTGCCTTTCGACTTATGAATGCAAGTAATGTAGTCATGGGCAATTCGGCTACGAGTCACGACACATTTCCACATAACAGGGAGCATCATCCGTGAGCCCTGTGGTTTGTGTGCTGAGGACTCAGTTGCCTTTGAGTCACTTTGCTGGACACTGAGGTGTGACTGTCTGTTATGGCAACAGATTCTGGGGGCAGGGATGTACTCTAGGAAGGTGACATCCCAGCTTTGTGAAACTTCTTCTCGATTGTAGGAGTGACACTGAGTCAGAGCTGGGGATGTATTATGTAGGCTACTGTTGACCAAATAAAAAATATTGTGTCTGAATAATACCAAAGAATAATAGCACAGACCATAATCGACTCACTCCTCTCTCCGCACAAATGCCAGAATTTTTAAGACAGAGAGAACAAACAACATGTGAATTGAAAAGGCGTTTTTAAGTAATCATTCTGTTCAGGTGATTTAATGCCACAACATTGAAACGAATAACTTTGCGGTGTCCCAGATCAAATGTAGACGTCAAATACATCCATAGTTGTCTCTTTAGGAATACTATACTGCCCCCTTGTGGCTTTGGAAAAATAAATCCCAAAATGACAATGTGTTGTTTTCTTCTGATTCTGTAAATCACTTCTAGAAAAATGTCATCTCATGCACCACCAGTGAGCACAAAGCATATACATATTGGCACATTACCGTCTGGGTTTACGTCAACTAAATGATGTCTCCATTCTATGTAAGCTACTGTTAATGACACAACACCAAGTGTAGTCTTGATAACAGCAGGCTCCACTTGTCCACCCACCAGGGCTCTGATGACCGTCCCTACACCTTCTAGGCTCCTGTAGTGTCACACACACAGTCCCACTCCATGGTCCCTCCTTTGCCACCCAGTTTTTCTCCCTCCATCTGTATCAGCGAGGGAATGAAAGGCTGCAGGGCTGGAAAAGACAGACCACAGAGATGAGTCACTTCACACATAACCACTCCTCCTACTAGTGATAGAGTTGGCATTTGGTCCCTCAGTGAGGGGCAGCCTCCTCCACCCCCCCCCCCCCATTGCCTCCTGTTATTTTTGGGGCCGGTGATTAAGACTCACAACACATTGACAAAACTCCACAGCATGCGGTCATGTGTGTTCTCGTGTGTGAGGAGAAAAGAATCAACCGCTATCTCTCCAAGATGAATATGAACAGCACATGCACTCCACACTATATGCAATCTACAAGCACTATTTCTTTTACACTTGTCATTAGAATTAAATGGTTTATAGCGAGTGGAATCTCATCTTTGATTTCTCTAGAAATATACACTACCGTTCAAATGTTTGGGGTCACTTAGAAATGTTCTTGTTTTTGAAAGAAAAGCTAATTTTTTGTCCATTAAAATAACATCAAATTGATCAGAAATACAGTGTAGACATTGTTAATGTTGTAAATAACTACTGTAGCTGGAATATCTACATAGGCGTACAGAGGCCCATTATCAGCAACCACCACCATCTTCATGAAATAGTTCCCACAAAACACCAGTCTCAACGTCAATAGTGAAGAGGCAGCTGCAGGATGCTGAACTTCTAGGCAGGTTTAAAAAGTATTGGCAGCCTTGATAAATATGAGCAAAAAAGACTATAAAATAAATAATACAAATACCAGTGGTGGAAAAAGTACCCAACTGTCATACTTGGGGTAAAGTAAAGATACTTTAATAGAAAATGTCTCAAGTAAAAGTGAATCACCTGGTAAAATACTACTTGAGTAAAAGTCTAAACGTATTTGGTTTTAAATATACTTCAGTATATTTATATACTTAAGATCAAAAGTAAAAGTATAAATAATTTCAAATTCCTTATATTAAGGAAACCAGAAGGCATACATTTCTGGTTTTTATTTATTTACAGATAGCCCGTGCCACACTCCAACACTCAGACATCATTTACAAACAAAGCATGTGTTTAGTGAGTCCACCAGATCAGAGGCTGTAGGGATGACCAGGGATTTTCTTTTGATAAGCGTGTGAATTAGTGTCACACCCTGATCGTAGATTGCTTTGTATGTTTCTATTTTTAGTTTGGTCAGGGTGTGATGTGGGTGGGTATTCTATGTTGTATGTCTGGGTGTTGTGTTTCTATGTTTGGGCCTGGTATGGTTCCCAATCAGAGGCAGCTGGTTATCGTTGTCTCTGATTGAGAACCATACTTAGGCAGCCTGTTTTCCCACTATGGGTGTGGGTAGTTTTCTGTCTTTGTGTGTCTGCACCAGACAGAACTGTTTAGTTTGTTCCGCTTTGTTGTTTTAATGTTCTAGTGTTCAGTTTCTTGATTAAATATACCATGAATACATACCACCTACGAATATCGTTACAATTAGACCATTTTATTGTCCTGCTAAGCATTTCAAAATGTAATGAGTAGTTTTGGGTGTCAGGGAAAATGTATGGAGTAAAAGTGCATAATTTTCTTTAAGAATGTAGTGAAGTACAGATACCCCCAAAAAAGTAAGTAGTACTTTCAAGTATTTTTACTTAAGTACTTTATACTACTGACAAATATTGAGCTATATTGTATGCTAAAAAAATGACATTATTTTATTTATGTTAATACAATTGCTCAATAGGCACTCGCACATCTGAGCTATCTTTTTTTGCAGGTGCATAGTAACAGTTTAATAAGATGAGAAAAAAATAAGAAACCCGGACAATGCTCTTGATGGTATCACCGCTCTTTAATAAATTTAACAAGTAAAAAAAGAAATTCTAAGATATGGGTGCCACCCACTGTTTTCAATATCTTTCCATACCTCACCTTGTGAGGATGACGACAATGAGCCCTTTTTCTAAAATGTTTTATGAGATTGGAGAACACATTGAGAGGGATATTAGACCATTCCTCCATACAGAATCTTTCCAGATCCTCGATATCCTTCCTCTCCGCTTGTTTACTGCCCTCTTCAATTCAAACAACAGGTTTTCAATGGGGTTCAAATCCGGAGACTGAGATGGGCATTGCAAAATGTTGATTTTGTGACCAATTAACCATTTCTTTGTGGAATGTGATGTGCGCTTGGGGTTACTGTGTTGCCGGAAGATCCACTTGCGGCCAAGTTTCAGCCTCCTGCCAGAGGCAACCAGGTCTTTAGCTAAACACGTCCTGGTACTGGGTAAAGTTTATGATGCCGATGACATTAACATTGCCCCAGCCAGGCCCGATGGAAGCAAAATAACCCATAACATGAAATATCCACCACCATATTTTAAAGGAGATATGGGGTTATTTTCTGCTTATTGAATCCAGGGGTGCCAAAAATCTTTTTCGACTGTTTTAATTGTTGCTTAACAAAATCACTTTTTCTGAGAAATTGTATTAGTATTTTTTTTATTTCCCATTGTTTTGGAGCATACAATGTCGTTCAGTATTTGTATTATTTTTTTTATACAGTATTTTTTGCTCATCTTTATCAAGGGTGCCAATAATTATGGACCTGACTGTATATCAAACATTTACAAATGCAGTGATTTTAAAACAATTATGAAGGGTTTTATTGAATTCAGAATGAGACGGAGCAGGAATAAACACTTCTATTGAACACATCAAAGGGTTAAAATTCAGATTACATCATCGACTTCAGCCGAGGAGCAGCCATCTTTTTCCAAGACCAACAATTTCACTTTCACCGAAGAAAAACAAATAGATATTTATTTATTAATTATCTCAAACAAGCGACTATTCCGTTCCTTCGAGACAAATACCAACGAACTCCAAGGGACATCGGTAAGATTTTGCATGTCAATGTTTCAATAATTCTACTGTCACTGTTTTTCATGGCTGTTTCAGTATGCATCACTGCCACCGGTTGCTTTGGTGATGCATTGTAACAGTGCAATAATAAGTGATGAACAGTGGATACTAATGTCGCGAGGCTAGATTTGGCAAAAACATAATGGCAGATCTTGACAGGCTATTCTCACGATAACGCCAGGTTTTGTATGTTGATTGTATGTAGAAAACTCATATGCGTGACCACAATACCATGCAACTTTTCTGATAATGTATTAGGTAACCTAACACACCTGACATTTTGAAATATTGTTAATCTACTTGGCAACAGCCCCACACGTGCATTTGTCACCAATTAAATACAGCTCACAGTGGGGGGATTTGAGCTAGATTCGATTAGATGTGGTGTTCTTATGTGAGGAAGTCTTTTTAAATGTCAAAAGTCGCAATCAGCCGTCGCTACATCTATTTTCGACTTATACATTAATTATATGTACCCAAGAATATAACTTGTTAATTTCGTACCCCATCAGATCCCAAAATATAAGCTTGTTTTACTCCAACATTTGTAAACAAAGAAAATGTAAACAAACATGGTTAAAACGATCATTTTGATATCATGGATGGTCAGTCATTGAGTCCATAGCTATGTCTATGAATTTGAGAGAGGTTACATTTCTCCAGCCCCATCCCATAGCTTTTTACCGAACTAGGAGTGGGGAACCACTTTGTTGTTGTCAAATCAAATCAAGATGACGCCGATAGACATGGCAGCTCTGTTTCTCGCTCCTTATTGTTTCTACTGCTGATTGACGCCTTAAGATTAACTCTAAATGCCCTGTTAAAACTCTAGGAGTTTATATGCCGCTTAACACTGTTAACAAACCCAACATATATTTGAAGTCTTTTCGGACTTCATTCATTTTGAAATCCCACTCACCAAACAAACCCACATAACCAGAAAGCGTCTCTCAAGGGAAAACAGTTTCTAGATTGAGCCAGATTGATCTTCCAGCACCCTTTCCCCACTGTATGATGCACATGGATGTGACTGTGGGTGTAGGGCCTGAGTAAATCATGTATCCATCTGAGCCAGCAGCACTGTGAGGGATGGAGGAAGGAAGGAAACGGTTGTAATCAGGGGAACTTAACTGTTTTCCAAAGTGGAGGCAGGAAGTCAATCAGCTCTGGGGAGATGACGGCCAATGAATGCAGAGGAGAGAGAGCGAGAGAGAGCGAGAGAGAGAACCGTTTTTGACAGAGAGCTGCTGTGTGCTTTATTTCATGTTGAATTTGAGAGAGATGGAAAACATGTATGGTACATGACGGTCTACTTCATAAACTTCCTTTCATAATTGATTTAATCTCTGTTGCAACAGATGCAGATGTATACAGCGTAAATTGTCAAATCAATTACAACCTCTTGAAGGGCAGACCACCTGGAAAACCACCTGGAGAATTGCACACTCCTTTTCTTCTCTTTGCTACCGTTTCTCTGTCAATGTTGGTGTATCGGTCCATTGAAATGGGCCCATTGCAACTAATGGAAGAAGCGTGTTTACATTACCGTTTGACGAGGGTCTACAGAAGGGCAAAGTTGCATATTTAAAGTCTGTTTATTGAAGCAGCTAGCCTGGACAGCATCAATGTTCTCACACTCACTCAGTAGTTCATGTTGCAGTATTTTTGCAGAGCTGGTGAGAAGTTCAGTTTGCACCGAGAGTCCAAAAGATAAGATAAAAATCGAATCAAATTGTATTTGTCACATGCAGCGAATGCATCAGGTGTAGACCTGCCAGTGAAATGCTTACTTACAAGACCTTAACCAACAGCTTTAAGACATTTTAAGAAAAGTATAAAAGAGAGTATAAAAGTTCAAATAAAAATAACAAATCATTAAACTGCAGCAGTAGAATAACAATAGCGAGGCTATATACAGGGGGTACAAAATGTGAATCGCTATTTTTTTTTAATTATAAAGAAAAGTTTTTCATATTTAAAAACAATTACAAAATACATTGGTGTAGTTCAGTCCAGTGTAATTCAAACGACAAAATACATCATTATGAATTTCAAATACATAAATACTGCCCATCTCTGGGTATTCATAGTGAGACAGCACAGCGCAGGGAGAGGGCAGGTGTTCTGGGGTGTGTTTTCTCAGCCCAACTGTGCTCTGTCCATATTCAGGCAGGAGGCCTGTTACACTGTTCTGACGCTGTTATTGTTACCATTTATTCCAATGAATAAATGTTATCCCTAATCTTTTCTGGGGAATCGTAAGTGTATACAGCACTTTGCTGGGCCCCATGCGAACAGACTTGAATGTAATATGAATACTACAAGAGCGACGTGTTTTCTGTGTGAACATGATTCAGAAAGTCATGACAAGCATTTGTTCCTCATTTATATTTGGGTTGAGTGGAATATCGGTTCCAGTGAATTTGTTTGAATAACATGTTCACACCTCACCTACCCTCCAGTGGAATGATCCCGGTGGAATGATCCCGGTGGACATCATCCCGATTCCCTATGCAGTTAGAACTGATTCCCGGCATCACATTTCCATGGCACAGCATCAATTTCAGTAACATGAACAGCATGACAATCTAAGGGCAGTGAGTGCTGGAGATGAGCAGGGAATCGGAAGCATTTCCCACTGAGTCAGCGGGATTGCAGGCTGGTGATTGTGTTTCACAAAGGACACATAGGGTCAGCAGCACTCTGTCCACTCACAAACACATTAAAGCGATGGGTCTCTGCTCTCCATGGCCACTTTGGGCTTCTAAGAAACAACTTTCTTTCAAGAGACAGATTTTCCTTTTGTCCTCACTCTGAAAATGGTTTTACTCTAGCATGTTGTCTCCATTGCTACTTTTAAATATTCGGCATATTTAAAGTATATACACATGTATACCCTATCTAAACAAATCAGTTGGGGAAATTTCAGCCCTTCTAGAGCTGCCCCGGTCAACTGTATGTGCTGTTATTGTGCAGTGGAATCGTCTAGGAGCAACAATGGCTCAGCCACGAAGTGGTAGGCCACACAAGCTCACCGAATGGGGCCGCCAAGTGCTGAAGCGCGTAGCGTATAAAAATTGTCTACCAAGTTCCAAACTGCCTCTGGATGAACTTGACTGGCCTGCACAGAGCCCTGACCTCAACCCCATCGAACACCTTTGGGATGAATTGGAACGACCGACTGCGAGCCAGGCCTAATCACCCAACATCAGTGCCCGACCTCACTATTGGTTTTGTGGCTGAATGGAAGTCCCCGCAGCAATGTTTACAACATCTAGTGGAAAGCCCTCCCAGGGGAGTGGAGGCTGTTAAAGCAGCAAAGGGGGAGACCAACTCCATATTAATAACAATGATTTTGGAATGAGATGCTCGACGAGCAGGTGTCCACATACTTTTGGTCATGTAGTGTATATATAGTTACAGCTTGAATTTAAAGTGTATTACATGTATGTTTTGTGTCATTGGTGTAACGGTTTTCCTCCTCTTCTGAGGAGGAGTAGGAATGCGCAGCGTGGTAAGTGTCCATACTTTAATGAAAGATAACCGAACACTGAATAAAACAGAAAAAGAGAAATAAAATAAAAACAAAACAGTTCTGTATGGTAAAACACAGACACAGAAAACAACTACCCACAACCCATAGTGGGAATACAGGCTGCCTAAGTATGGTTCTCAATCAGAGACAATGATCGACAGTTGCCTCTGATTGGGAACCATACCAGGCCAAACACAGAAAAACAAAACCTAGAATACACAACATAGAATGCCCACCCCAACTCACGCCCTGACCAAACTAAAACAGAGACATATAAAAGGAACTAAGGTCAGGACGTGACAATTGGCCTACACACAATACCCCATAATGTCAAATTAGAATGTTTTTAGAAATTGAAATGTCTTGAGTCAATAAATAATCAACCCCTTTGTTATGGCAAGCCTAAATAAGTTCAAGATCACTCTGTGTGTACTAATAGTTAGGATTTTTGAATGACTACCTCATCTCTGTACCCCACACACAATTATCTGTAAGGTCCTTGTCGAGCAATGCATTTCAAACACAGATTCAACCACAAAGACCAAGGAAGGTTTCCAATGCCTGACAAAGAAGGACAACTATTGGTAGATGGGTAAAATAAAAATAATAGACATTGAATATCCCTTTGAGCATGGTAAAGTCATTATTACACTTTGGATGGTGTATCAAGGAAGGAAACCGTTCAGGGATTTCACCATGATGCCAGTGGTGACTTTAAAACAGTTAAAGAGTTTAATGGCTGTGATAGGACAAAACTGACGATGGATCAACAACATTGTAGTTACTCTACAATACTGACCTAATTGACAGAGTGAAAAGAAGGAAGCCTGTACTGAATAAAAATATTCAAAAACATGCATCCTGTTTGCAATAACACACTAAAGTAATATTCAAAAGAAATGTGTCAAGGAAATACACTTGAATTCAAAGCAATTATGTTTGGGGCAAATACAATACAACACATCACTGAGTACCACTCTTCATATTTTCAAGCATGGTGAAGGCTGCATTATGTTATGGGTATGCTTGTCATCGGCAATGCTTGTTTTTTATTAAAAGAAACAGAATAGAGCTAAGCACGTGCAAAATCCTAGAGGAAAACCTGGTTCAGTCTGCTGTCAACAGACACTGGGAGACAAATTGACGTTTCAGTAGGACAATAACCTAAAACTCAATGCCAAATATACAGTGGAGTTGCTTAACAAAACGACATTGAATATTCCTGAGTGGCCTAGTTACAGTTTTGACTGAAATCCGCATTCAAATCTATGGTAAGACTTGAAAATGGCTGTTTAGCAATGATCAACAACCAACTTGACAGAGTTTGAAGAATAACGTGCAAATATTGTCCAATCCAGGTGTGCAAAATTCTTAGACTTACCCAAAAAGAATCACAGCTGTAATCACTGCCAAAGGGGATTCTAACATGCATTGACTCAGGGATGTGAATACTTACATTTGATAATTCTGTATTACACTTTCAATAAATTTGCAAAATTTTCTAAAAACATGTTTTTACTTTGTCATTATTGGGGTATTGAGTGTAGAGGATGAGAAAAAATATATATTTAATCCCATTTGAATTCAGGCTGTAACACAACAAAATGTGGAATAAGTATGAAATATGAATCCTTTCTGAAGGGAATGTACTGTATATACTAGAATTTGAAATGGTAAAATATCAAGAGGTATAGGTAGGCTACATCCCTATTTGGTAATACTGGAGCACAGGTCGTTGTGTTGTATAGTATATCTGTTCCATTGCAGTAGTATCTGCCTCATTATTTTATCATAGGTCATTTTAGTTGGACTAAATGACGACCTCAAACTCTCCCAGTAACATTGTTTGAATGGAAACTTGCCATCTGGAAAGCAGAGCAGCACTCCCCAACTGTGATTTTAGACCAAAACAGATACTCCCTCCCTCCTCCCATGCCCATGCCATGAGTCCCAACATGCCAACGGCCAAGTGGAAGGCTATTTCTGTCTGCGGTCGGCCGGTCCAGTCGCCCCCTCCTCCACTGACCCAATGCTGAGTGCAGTGGCCCGCTCCGCTGCCTGGACCCTACAGGGGCCCGTCCAGAAGGGGAAGTGGGAGGGTCAGACACCATGTGTGAAGTTCTCAGTCATGGCCACTGGAGAATTTATTAGACTTATGGGAAAGTTACAGTGTTTGAAATGGGGGAATTTTGTGTGTGTGTGTGTGGGGGGGGGTTAAGGATGAGGAAGTCCCCCTCCTCTTTCAGCAGTGCTGCAGTAGTCAGTCTCACACGGTTTTCTTTTGTGCAGTTCTGAGTGCAGTGAGACCCATATGGCCTGAGAAACACATGGAAAAGGAGGCTTTTTTCCTGTCTATTTTCCAGCAGCTTATTCTGGCAAGTCACTATCAGCTATTTTTAGCCATACAGTAGACCTCCTCTGGCTAACTGGTGGCTATTGAGGTTCAAGTTATAAATGTGTAATGTGGTAACATACCATTTTTTTCTCTATTCCACAGACATTTGAGTTTTTTCCCATTCCTCTTTCTGTCACCACTGAGGATTTTTCATTTCAACTTCTTCTGTTCTAACTCCTGTTGTGCTGAACTGCTTTTAAGTCTTACTATTTCCTGATAGGACATAATGATTTTTAAATTTATCTCACCACTGTCTGTGTCTTCTCATGAATGATCCAGATAACAATCAGATCACAGGCTTTGCCTTCCATGTCTGTCAGTTTTTTCTACAGATGTGTCCCAACAAGTCTCAAATGAGTCCATGCACTGTGATCAGATTTGACATGGCGTAGCTACTTAGCATCAAATTGCATCTACACCAACCACGAGGACAAACACGATGACCATGGATCCATGAGGACACTTTTAACCCTCAGGATAGGGTGGAATTCTTACTACGTTGACACTCAATGCTTAGTCATGTGCACTATGTGGCTCACTTTCTGCCCTAGGTGGTGACACGGTACATCCCAATTCAGTGGACCGCAAGTGAACTCGGGCGAGGCAGGCTTTGAGCTGTCGCCTCGGCCCCAACAGAGGTGGCCTCATGCTCACTAGGGGTTAAACCTTGTGGTACACAAGGAACCTATGAAATAGATATGCTGTGTCAGTTCAAAGGGACAAAGATTTAGTGTTGGCATCATGTGTATTTTGAAGAATGTGCAGGGGACACGTATTAATTTCTACACTATTGTGAAACCAATCCACTGCCAGTAGGCCTTGTGGGTTACACAGAATCAAACCCCTGCTGAGATGGCAGAGTTGCTAATTGTGTCAGGAAGAGACCAGCTTCTGAGTCATACAGGCAGCCCATTGTCTGGACATGTATACACCCTCATCTGCTTCTTGGTCGTAATTTACTGAGGCAAAGTGTTTCATCATTTTCCTTCAATTCGTGAGAGGCTGAATATATCTAACAGGAGAAAGCATCTGAGCAAGCGAACAGCACCCCTCTGTCTCTCTACGTGTAGGCCATCTATCTGATGCTGTCTGGTCCAAACGAGGATGACATTGTTGCCGCCATAGCATTGAAGGCATGGGAAGCCAGTGAGCATTTGGCCTCCTTTGATTAAAAAAAGTATCAAAAATGCGTTGAGCTAAACTGAGCGAGCTGAACTGTGAATGGTCCTGGCGCAACAACAAAAAAGTGTCAAAGGAAGCCAGCTTGGATTTTGGCATCACTCTTATCAAATCCCATTGAGAGCATAACGTCATTGACAGAAACACTTGAATTGTTGTATCTCGTTGTGTTGTTGTCCTCTGGTTGCTAGCTAGCTAGCTACAATTGTCCCCTTCCTAAATTAGCCATGGATTGAGATAGAGATTTGGACTTGTGGTTTTACTTAATTCTCCTTAATGGCATATGATTATAATGGCAATTCTGATCCAAACATTAATTCATACATTGTTGTGCCCCTGGGCTGAGAGGATGGAATTTCAATATGTACAGTAGCTAGATGTAGAAGGCTAATATTAACTAGCTAACATTGCCCATGAATGGAAGTTAGGGTAGCAAGCAAGCATTTTAGCCAGGTAGCCTAGGACAACAAAAAATAAAGGTGTGTAGTGTATGACAGAGTGATAGTTTGGCCAACATGAAAGAGAGTAGGATGGCATTGGTTTTCTCTTAGTAGGGTGAGTTTTCTACTTGCACGAACGCGCATACACACACACACACAGAAATCAGAACCATGGACAGCCACATCATATTTAGCTTACATTGATTGGATTAAATAGGTTTTGGTATATTTTAGTTGGCACTGTATTAGATTAAGCAGAGGTGATTTAATGATCAAATCAAATCAAACTTTATTTGTCACATGTGTAGACATTACCATGAAATACTTACTTACAAGCCCTTAACCAACAGTGCAGATAATATTTACCAAGTAGACTCAAATAAAAAGTAATAATAAAAAGTAACACAATAAGAATAACAATAACAAGGCTATATGCAGGGTGCACCGGTACCGAGTCAGTGTGCAGGGGTACAGGCTAGTTGAGGTAATCTGTACATGTAGGTGGGGGCAAAGTGACTATGCATAGATAACAAACAAACAGAGTAGCAGCAGTGTACAAAAGGGTGGGGGGGTCAATGTAAATTGTCCGGTGGCGAATTTATTAAATTGTTCAGCAGTCTTTTGGCTTGGGGGTAGAACTTGCAACCTTCCGGTTACTAGTCCAACGCTCTAACCACTAGGCTACCCTGCCGTCCCAACTTGCGGTAACTCTCTGTGATTCTTAATCTATAGTTGTTTAGTGGTCTAAGAATGTCGGAAACATTAACTTGCTTGACCATTTTGTAGGTCATGTAACTGTACGTTACATGCAATATGCGCCGTGGACTCCACTGGACAGAGGTAGCTATCCGGTTTTGTGATAAAACAAAGGTGTTGTTGAATTTATTCGTCCACTGTGTCTTCTTATTGTCTCTGCCTTTAGGCCTATATATCACGGTCCCAATGCGCAAATATGGCTTCCCCAGTGATTTTACCCACACACTGCTACTGCATATCAGTAGGGGGCAGCATAGAGACCCTGAGGGATGACTGCTCTAGGAGATGAAGTCGCAGCTGGACTCTATGGCTTCAGAGTGCCTGTTTTCCATATCTTAAGGCTGCCACTCCAGTGAAGAGCCACTGATCTATAAATACCTGTCCTGTTATTGTTTAGCCCCAACCAACACTGCACTCTGCTCACCAATTAGCGTCACCACGGCAACCCACTCCAATGAGATGCAAACTTTCAAGCTGAAAATCAAGTCTCAATCTGGTTTACATGGTGTATAATTTCCTTTTGAGAGAATATTTTTTCTCATTGGTGAAGGGATGGTAGTCTCATTTCAAAGTGACTGGGAAAGGGGGATCAATGCTAAAAATATATTTTCTTTGTGTGCCAGTTTTCCAGCGCCATGACCTATTTAGTTGTACAGCAGCACTGCCAGACAGTGTCCTCTCCTTGCTCCCTCTCGTACTGTCACAGGTAAACCCAGATAACGCCTCAAGGTTGTCTCACCCAGTTTAAATATTTTCCTCCTCTACCACTGTGCTGTAAATCATCAATTGAACATTTACTTTCAATTTACTTGAAAGGACTTTTTATAATCCAATATGTGTTTATTTTAATTGATAATATCCTTTCCTTAATGCCTTTAAGTTAAACCCAAACATCATCATAGAGGTTGGGTTAGAAAAATATATACTAAATTACCGAAATAACAATGGTGACACATGGCTGAAGTTTCCTTTCCTTTAGGGATCAGTCATTTTGAATAAAAAATAAAATAAAGGCACTGCCAGGGTTAGGAACAGAACATTCTTGAAAATGACATGTAATTGGCTTCCAACAACATCAGTTAAGGAATTCGAAGTGACTCACTCCAGCTAACGCACTCCAGCGCCATCTACTGCTGCTCTGTGGTTTGTTCTATGAGGAAAATAATAGAAGAGAAATATCGAATAAAGAACAGTGGCTCACTTCAATTCTTACACTCAAATATTTGTCAGACTAAATACACAGTGGTGTGTATTTAATGATCAGGAGTGTGTGTTGCCGTCTTTCTCACAAGTAGTAGTATTGTATGGAATGATTTTATGTCCAGGCATTGGGTTCATTATCTCATTATCATCATTTGCAATAAATATAAATGTGACAGCAGCAATCCAGCTGAGGTACTTTACAGTGATCAGTGTGTCACTTTTGTGTGTGTGTGTGTGTGTGTGTGTGTGTGTGTGTGTGTGTGTGTGTGTGTGTGTGTGTGTGTGTGTGTGTGTGTGTGTGTGTGTGTGTGTGTGTGTGTGTGTGTGTGTGTGTGTGTGTGTGTGTGTGTGTGTGTGTGTGTGTGTGTGTGTGTGTGTGTGTGTATGGAAGTGTGTGTGTATGTATGCATCCATGTGTGTGTGGTGAAGATGATGTGACCCACACAGCCAGAGGAATGCCTTTCCGTAGACTCTTCTTGGCAGCAGCCTGCGTGCCGCATACCCTTCATAGCCTTCAAAGAGAAGTCAGAGGCCTACAGGGATTTCCCTCTGGCTTTCCCACCATGTGCACTGCACTGCAGAGAGACTCGCAGGGGATGAGGAGCATAGCAGCAAGAATGGGAAGGTAGTGGGTGTAGAGGAGATTCCTCTGTGAAAACCAAGGAAAACCAAGAGCCAAAGTTACTGAATTGTATCAGCCTGCTCCCCGTGGTAGCGCAATCTTTATTGATCATTATAATAAATAAAAGTATCTGGATTTACAGAGTCCACTGTAATGTCGAGGCACTGTAATCACAAATGGCTAGGCTAGCAAGTCTATTCCCTCTGAGATAGTATTCCTACAGTGTCAGACCCTTGGCTTGGCCACTTAGATAACATCTCAAACCAGGTGGAAGGCGATACACCTCGTTCCTGGACTGACAGACAGGGTCAAACTGTGCCAACTACGCAGACCTCTCTCAATAATGAATAACACTAGGCTAAGGGCTTGTAATCTCAATGTTTTATAACCTGCAATCAATCAGCCCAAACCCTCAACCCTGACACTATACTCATGTGTTCTAGCTAGGCTGTCAGGCCTTGATCCAACTAGGCATTTATCTTGGTTGTATCAACATGCCAGGTGGTTTATGTAGCCAAAACCAAGTCCATTTATTTTATTTGCCCAGAATTGGGCTTAGAGCTGTGGCAAGACCTACTAATTCTCTTCACATGTGTGTACCTGTAGCCAGATCACATTGAACGTGTGGGTGTCTTAGCCATGCTCTGCACACACTTTCTCTCTCTCACTCTTTCTCACTCACTCTTTCTCTCTCTTGTTCTCTCTCTCTCTCGCATTCTTTCTTTCATTTCTTTCTCTCTCTCTCTTTCTCTTTCTCTCTTTCTCTCTCTCTCTTTCTCTCTCTTGCTCTCTCTCTTTCTCTCTCTTTTTTTCTCTCTCTTTTTTCTCTCTCTTGCACTCTCTCTTTCTATCTCTCTCTTTCTCTCTCTTTCTCTCTCTCTTTCTTCTCTCTCTCTCTCACTCTTTCTCTTGCTCTCTCTGTCACTCTCGCTCTCACTCACTTAAGGCAAGTCTTTGTTTCATAGCAAACACCAGTGTGATGCAGAGGCATGAGCAGCAGATTCTATCTGCCACAGTGCATCTGAACTTAGTTAGAGCACACGTCATGTACCTTCGGGGGAAGACAGAGGATTGCTTCAGTGTTTGGTCTCTCTAATGAGAAACCATAGCCTGCTAGTGGCGCCTTAAATCACTTTGAGTGTCTTATAAGGGTTTGTCAACCATGTTATTGCTGGCTGTTTATACTGTGGTTCTTCTTATGCGTTGTAAGCTAAAGTGGCCAAGTTAATTGCTGAATCTGGTTTCATCTTGATTTGGTTCTTTGTACTGTAACCTGAGAACGCTTCACTAGACGTAACTCTGTAGTTACACACTTTCTTTGGACTGAGCGCTCAAGATTTCACACTAAAAAGGCTTTGATGTCTAAAGGCATTCTCTTTGGGGGAAAAGAAGTGGAAATGTTCACTGTGAAAGATAATTTAGGATATAGGGGCAACAGTTCAATGAGATCAAAATAGTCGTAGTGGAAATGTATGTTTTCTCATCATGACAACATATGGCATCAACCAGGAGAAAGACCTAGTATGCAGTACAGGAAAAACATAATGGGGTTTATGGCCTGTAAGTTTAAGTTTAATGAGCCATTATTGTTATGCCGAAAAGCATATCTCAGTGATGGAGTGTTGTATTGTGTTGAAGTAGCTTCCTAACTGAAAGGTTAGACCCATCAGTATGGCATCCACTGGAAATGTCATGTTTGTTCTGGCAATAGTCTGGAAAGGATGTGGCAGGTCAGTTGTACAGCTACATTCTTCTCTTTTCTCATGCTCATTTTTATTTCATGATGAGTGATGTGTACATTTTGGTAGAAATGACTAATGATTTTTCATTGAAAGGAATCCAGTAAACAACTCTCGCAAGGTTTGCAAGTTTATCCAAACAAAAAAACCCAGGCTATTCCAATTGATATGATCTACATCTGGTTGTTCAAGGAGCCAGAACGCCCCATAGTTATGGCATGGCATGGTTCCTGGTCTGTCTTCGGCCAAAACAGGCTATCTAAGGAACAGGGCTGGCTTGAGTGCTAAACCATATTTAACAGACCTGTAGAGTACCACAGACCATGTACCAATAGGATTCATCTAGACAGTACACTTCCATCCGAGCCAAAGGTGCACCTGACCTTTTTTAAACTGGTGCATACTTGGCTAACTGAACACAGCCAGGCAGGCCGATGCATTGCAGAGCGATAAACCCTTTGCATGGAGGATATAATAGACTGTATAGTGTTAATAATGGAACTCAGCCTGGGTTTGGAGACGCTTTATCTTTATTTACATGCATCGCCGATAAGACTGGTTTATTTGGCCAGCCGGAGCATCTCAAGTGAAGAGAGGCAGTCCTTCATCTCCTGCACAGCCCTGGTTGTAAACAACACTAATGTGTGTACTTCAGCTGACTTAGAGTGTAAACTAAGAAGCTTTGGGGTCTGAGTATGGATCAAATGTCAACAACACACGGAAAGCTGACATTAGTCTTGGCAAAAACTCCAGGGATCACATTACAAACCCTCTCCTAGCTGCAAACAAACTCTCTCCTAGCTGTAAACAAACCCTCTCCTAGCTGTAAACAAACCCTCTCCTAGCTGTAAACAAACCCTCTCCTAGCTGTAAACAAACCCTCTCCTAGCTGTAAACAAACCCTCTCCTAGCTGCAAACAATCCCTCTCCTAGCTGCAAACAATCCCTCTCCTAGCTGCAAACAAACCCTCTCCTAGCTGCAAACAAACCCTCTCCTAGCTGTAAACAAACCCTCTCCTAGCTGTAAATAAACCCTCTCCTAGCTGCAAACAGCAAATAAACCCTCTCCTAGCAAACAACCCTCTCCTAGCTGCAAATAAATCCTCTCCTAGCTGCAAACAAACCCTCTCCTAGCTGCAAACAAACCCTCTCCTAGCTGTAAACAAACCCTCTCCTAGCTGTAAATAAACCCTCTCCTAGCTGCAAACAAACCCTCTCCCCTAGCTGCAAATAAATCCTCTCCTAGCTGCAAACAAACCCTCTCCTAACTGTAAACAAACCCTCTCCTAGCTGTAAATAAACCCTCTCCTAGCTGCAAATAAATCCTCTCCTAGCTGCAAACAAACCCTCTCCTAGCTGCAAACAAACCCTCTCCTAGCTGTAAACAAACCCTCTCCTAGCTGTAAATAAACCCTCTCCTAGCTGCAAACAAACCCTCTCCTAGCTGCAAATAAATCCTCTCCTAGCTGCAAACAAACCCTCTCCTAACTGTAAACAAACCCTCTCCTAGCTGTAAATAAACCCTCTCCTAGCTGCAAACAAACCCTCTCCTAGCTGCAAACAAACCCTCTCCTAGCTGTAAACAAACCCTCTCCTAGTACAGTATATCAACTGAGTTAAGTAGCAGCTTTCTCATTTGTTTTGCCCATCTCGATAATGTGCCTCGTGTGGTAGAGAGCACAGACCTCATTGTGTAAAACTATCTTTGTCCGTCTTCTATTCTGACGTTTTCTGGCACTGCTACTCATACCAAAGCACAATGGGGATTTATATGTGTGTTGTAGATAAATAACAATATTTCCATTTTGGACTGTGTCTTTATCCAGAGGTATCCTGCAACACAGCTGGTTCTCTTTTTACCCAGCATAACACCCTGGAGCCAGACAGGAGAAATGGGACTGGTGCCACTCCATCCTCTGGGAGGCTGGAGCACATTATAGAGAGAGAGAGAGAGAGTAGATTCTGGGTTGGGACGGAGGGGATGGAAGGGTGATATGTTTGGCTCCATGGCACATCATTGAAAGCATTTTGCTATCTCTGTGATTTAACCCATTGTATTGCATATATCAATCAGCAAACTGTAGGCTTTGCATACGCTGTGATGGAATTGACTATTATATGAGGAAAGTGTATCTGATGTTTTATGGCATCACTATCTGACATAGGACAGTCAAATGGGTGATAGGGGAAGTGGCACATCTGTCTGGTACAAGGTGCTAGAAATAACTGGTTTTGACATCCCATACAGTATATCACTTAAATGATTGAAATTATTTGGATTTTTTAAAATATATATCCTCCCGCATCTAAATAAAAAAACACACTTACAAGCCTCGATATGTAGCTCCAAGCATCAGTTCACACGTCAAGCTGACAAATATTCACACTCTCTCTAAGATTGCACTATCTACCCTTAAAACCACGTTCTGACATTCAAAAAAGAAATTATGTACTAGTGATGTGAATTCAAGCAAAGAACCATCATGACCTAGGCTAATGCTGAGATGTGCTAAACAGTTGCTGTGCTGAGTGCACGCTGAGATGGGAGGACTGTGCCCAGAATGCTGTCATTGTCCATAGCCACCTCTCATACCGCTCCCAGTCTGCCAGCTCCCAGTGGTGCTGAAACCGGAATGCATGAAGAAGAACAAACAAAGACCCGCCTTAGTTTTAACACAGCTGGAGTTTGTTTTAGAGATGGAAGGTGCCTTGCAGCTCAGATGTCTTGGGTTTCTACTTTTGGATGGCAGGTTTCAGAAGCCAGACACTGTAGCAGCTATAGGGTAAGGTCATTTCATATCTGGCACTTGAAGGGTAACGTTGTGTACACCTGAATCCCCTCTGTAGGCTGTTCTCCTGAAACAGACTGACAATGGCTCCATTCCTAAGCCAGCCTGGATCTGTATCTGCACCACAGTCTGCCTCACGTTGCACATTCAGCATCTGTCACTGGCAGACATAGAACAGGGCCACATTCAGTTGTAAAACATTCTCCAACGTTACAGATAGAATTTCCGTGCATAGAGCTGACGTTATTCCTTATTCAACACATACAAGAGGAATGTTTGTTCTACATAGCATATTTCTATCTGACCGTCCTGCTGAACACGCCCCAGCTGTGGAGCCTTGCGCCCAGTCTACACGATCTACAATGCTGTCTACATTCTCCTTATCCCACTCTTACTCTGGGAAAAGAGCCCCATAAAGACATGTATAGAACATATACAGTTGAAGTCGGAAGTTAGGTTGGAGTCATTAAACTTGTTTTTCAACCACTCCACAAATTTCTTGTTAACAAACTATAGTTTTGGCAAGTCGGTTTGGACATCTACTTTGTGCATGACACAAGTTATTTTTCCAACAATTGTTTACAGACAGATTATTTCACTTATAATTCACTGTATCACAATTTCAGTGGGTCAGAAGTTTACATACACTAAGTTGACTGTGCCTTTAAACAGCTTGGAAAATGTACATACACCTTATCCAAATACATTTAAACTTAGTTTTTCACAATTCCTGACATTTAATCGTAGTAAAAATTCCATTTTAGGTCAGTTAGGACCTAAGAATATGGGTTGATGAAGTGACTGTAGTAAGACCAACAGGAAACTTTGGAATCCAATTCTATACAAAACTTGGGAAATGTATTACTAATTAGAAACGTACAATATGCCAAGACCTTATACATTTTGTACATTCATCTGTTAAAATAAGTAATTTGGCTTTTAGCGTGATTCTTATTGATCAGCATCAGATTACAGTTCCATTGTGATCTCCATGCAATCAACTGTTAGAAGTAAAACTGTTATAAGTAAATTACATTTTTCAATTGGCAGCCAAGTTTGTCATGTGATGAATAACTCCTGCTGTAAAATGACACAATGTTCCCATCTCCCCGGCAACAACTGACAACAGCAGCAGCTCTATCTGCCCTGCTGGAGGAGACCCGGCCTAGCTCCTCCTCCTGAGGAGTGCTGAGGCTGCAGCATGGAGCCCCAGGGGAGTCTGGGAGTGGAGGGGGCCTTCAGTCTCCGGAGCGAGGCAGTGACCCACGAGCTGGAAGATCTGACTATGGAGCCCAGTCCCAGCCTGCCACCTCTCAAAGAGCGTAAGAACGGTGAGTAGTAGACCATTCAGTCACCTAGGTCAATCACCTAGGGCAGGGCTGCCCAACCCTCTTCTTGGAGATCTACTGTCCTGTAGATTTTCAGTCCAACCCTAATTTAGCGTATCTGATTCAGCTAGTTAAGGTCTTGTTGAGCAGCACAGCAGGACATGCAAACTTGGCTGCCAGTTGAATAGTGTATTAGAGGTTTAAAAAGGCTTCTAAAGTTTGTAATTTCCACTTTGCATATTCATTTCCAATTTTTAATTGCATACCTAGTATCAGGAGGATGAGTGGTGAAAACACAGAGGGGAAAATCAATTGTATTTGATTTCTTGCATCCTCTCTCTTTGCCTCCTTCTCAAAATGCATTGAAGCAGATTCGTGGTTCTGAAAAATCAAGGAAATAAGATTGAAATTAACCCAGAGACTCTGGTTTCTATATCATCCATCAGAGAGCAAGCCTGCCCTGACAGTGAGAAAACAAACTCCTCTCCAGTCCAGAGAGATTTGTTTGTGGAGAGAAGTGGGGAATTAGACTGGAATTGCATCTGGAAGCCAACACATAATCACAGCTTGAACGGTTCCTGACATCAAGTCCCAAAGTCAGTCCTCTCTTTGGGCCACTAAGTGTTTTGTTTGTTGGTTGCTCTCAGAAAAGTGGGAATTATTAATGAGTTAAATATGATAAATTGGATGCAGATTCTGATGAACAGACTTCAACAACAGTCAATGAACGGGTTGAGCCTCTCGTTTAACTTTTCACTGATGATGAATTCCTGACTAATATTTCCCAGTGCATTTTCCTTGAAATTGTGGACCTTCAGTATCTTGAGATCTCCTCTGTTATCTCACTCTCCTAACCCACTGGTTCTCAGACCAAAGCCAGAACGCCAATCTGGAAATATTCCTCTGGCATGTGAACCATAGTGAGGGGTAGCACTGAGGCAGTGTCTGGTGGGCAGGCTGACACTCACCTACCCCGAGTGGTACCCTGATATTTTCCCAGTCCCTAGAGAGGGCACAGTCAGGAATAGAGAGTATGGGGTGGAGACTACTGTTCACCCCAACTTTATTGCCCAAGAGACAGACACTGGGAAAACTCAAATGTGTTGCACTCTACGCCTTGTTGATGATGTGATGATGTAGTGGAGATTTTTCAATTTAGTTCAGTTTCAAAATACATGCGTCTGGCCAAGTTTAATCTCTCGCGTACTGACCCTTACTACCCTCCCCTCACAAGCCCCTCCCTCAGAAAACTTGGACTCGACTCAGACTATGATGTCTTTTATCACCAGAATAATACAGGAAGTTCGCTGTTTGTTTTCTCTTCTGGTTAATGTCTGATTAATAATTTCCAATGCAGCTCACGTGATACGCGGGACCCAACATTTTTGTATTGATAGCGATGCACATCGCACGTCATACGCCATCCATTATTGAAGTGTTTACTCCATACAGTATGCACTTGTGGAGGCCCTTGACATTGCAACATCAACACACCCCTTTAGTGGGGAGCTCTCATAGGCCAGTGTCTCTGCTTGGTACTCCATCTTGTGCCACTCTCTGTATTGATTGCCACTTTCTTCTTGCTCTGGGCTGCAGACACATTGATCCCATTGCAGGCCAGGTCTGAGCTCCATGAATAACGCCAGGGTAGTGGGTTCGATTCCCGGGACCACCCATACGTAGAATGTATGCACACATGACTGTAAGTCGCTTTGGATAAAAGCGTCTGCTAAATGGCATATATTATTATTATTATATTATTCCCCACCACGGCTCTTTCTCCCTCCCTGGGCCCCAGCAGGAGCTGACACAGTCAGGCACGTCATAGGGAGCATCTGGGGCGTCTAGAGCACATACTGCATCCTGTCTTTCTTCCTAAGAGGGAGACCCCTGTAGTGGATTCACATGCACAACAGGGGCTAGAATCAGGATCAGGACCGGCTCTATAAAGGAGCTTGCTTTCATTTAAGCAGCATTCCTAATCCATTTGAACACATAGAACCGGCCAGTCATTTCCTTTCGGGTCTGTATCTTTGTTAGTGTCATAATATGACTACCGCTGTTTATTTAGACATTCAGCTTGCAGTTGTTTCATGTTATAGTATTGTAAGGTTAACACGTTCATGACTGTTCCCAAGTTGTCCTTGAACATTGACATGGGTGAAATATACCAGGGCGAAATGGATTGGAATGGAAATAGAAGCAGCATGCCAGTTCATGTTGGCTGCCCTCTGCCCTTTAACCTGCAGTGTTAGGGAGTAGGGAGGGACACACATGTCTGCACTTCAAGCGTATGACTCATACTTCCTGTATGTGAATGCTAACCCGGCTGGAAATGACCATCTATTCATCTGTTATCACTCTTCGGTGTTCTCTCTTCCCCGTTGTCCCTTTAGAAGTCTCCTCTGGGTGGGTGATATTTGTCTTTGCTGTTATTGGTTCTCAGACACAGAGACCAGATTGATATATGTTCTCCTAGACAACATTGTGAAAGAGACAGGGTTGAATGCAACCACCTCCCATTTCTAATGTTTACATTTCATCTATTTTGTTTGAAATCCGAAAGAAAATATTGATACTTATGTCAATATTAGTCAGCAACAGCTACGGTTGGGTCTACACAAATGAAAACAATAGATAAGATTGTATTAATGTCATGTTTGTGCTTTGAGTGTCGTGTTGTAGTCGAAATAATGAAATGAAAATGATAGCAATAACAAGAATGTGCTAAATGTCAGAAATACACACTTTACAACTGGGAAAAGTGACAAAGATAAACATCAATGTCCCAGGGGCCTCAGCATGTTTGTTTTTGTCATTCTTATCCAGTGACACAACATCGTATGAAAATAAACTCCCGGCTCGTTTTCTCACGGAGCTTTTCATCCTCGCACTCAAAAGTCACAAATACTCAATGTTTTTGGGCCAAGAAAGACACAATAAGTTAAAATGACATTTCAATACATGCATGTAGTTAGCCTATTTCATGATATGGTTGAAAGTATGACTTACCTTTATAGACTTTTAGGACAGCAGTTGGTTTAGTCAAAACTTTGTATTGTTCTCTGTGTTGTTTTGGTAATTTAAGTTGCTTGACTCATTGTATTTAGTTCTAATGAGACTAGTGTTGAAAGAGCAGAGCACTGAGAGCTGAGCAGAGTGACCCAGCAGGGGTTAACAGTGGCTTGTCTGTCTGTGTTCCCTCCTCCTCCTGATGCTGAGCCCAGCCAGAGCATGAGTGAGCGCACACTCGCTCCCGCTGAGACCAACACAAAGACAGGCAGAGCGAGATTGGAGAGACTGGAGAGAGAGAGGGAGGGACTGTACGTACCAGACTGTGAGAAACAGTTCTCTTACCATACGCTCCTAGCTGGGTGTTTTCGCTCATTACCAAACCCTCATGCTGGTCCTCGTTCCTCACTGCCCTGATCACTCCATGGGACTCCAGACCCGGCCGCTAAGCGACCCGGCTCTCTCCTCCTCTATGGCGTGCCTCGACGTGGAGTCCCCCGCCGTCTGCAGGGGTAAATTTAAATCAGGTGCCCTGTCTCTCTCTGTCTTTCCTTTTCTCCCTCCTCATTCTTTCACTCTGTCTTTCTATCGCTTACCTTTTCACTCTTTCTTCCTCTCTCTGCTAGGTAGCATCATTACGTTGTTGGCATGAAGCCCAGTATCAACATAAATCAGAATCCATTTTGGTTTCCTCTACGGTTGTCTCCAAAAATTTTGTGTGTTTAGGACTTTTTAACTACAGTATATTCTCACTAGAAGGCAAATGGTTGTTTAAGTTCTCAGTAAAATAATGGAGTTACAGTGAAATGTGTATGGCTTTATGGGTTTAGGTCTGCTTTTCAGTCAATGTGATTACCTTGAATGAAATATACAGCTACTTATAGGCCTTGACCAACGCCGTGATGTCAGAGTAATCTGTACTGATTAATTGATGATAACACCTTGATGCTGGGCTAGGACAGAGACAGAGAGCCCCACCAGGAAATGATAGGGCATTACAGAACGAAAAGCTATTAAATGATGTCCAGTATCCGTTTGAGACTGGATTAACAGCATCACAATAGTGTAAAGAGTTGTTGTTTTCTATTAGAAACAAGCAAAGTCTAAATGAGGGAGCAGAAGAGGCCAGAATGAGGGAGGGGACTAAGGGAGGTGGGTTTATATAGCGTATCATATTATTAGGATCCTTAAACCCAGGACTCTGTGTTCACTTCTTATGATGACAAATAACTGCAGAGCTCAGTGTTACCCTCATCAGCTAAGCATGATGTCACCACTTAGTTTGTACCTTTTCCTGAACGATAGCATTCTGCCGTACAGTATGTTGGCTGGGAGGAATAGTCCCCAGTGAAATGCTAAGCCTGGAAATGCTGATGCTCCACATTCTGTTTGTGATCTGCATACTGTTACAGAGCAGCTCCTGAAAGTATTAGGTGTTTCGAAGAACAACGTGGTGTGTAAAGAAAAGGTGATATGACTCTATTACTAAGGCTTCAATGTAGGTCATATTTAAAAGCTATTGTGTCCCCTCGGGTCATGGGTGTAGAATCATGCTTGGATGAGTTGGATGGATCTGCTTTGAATTTATTACCAATGTTTTATTCCTTATCTATCTTTGTGCATACATCAAACAACAAACTGACTCATCGAGTGAATGAGCATTTGCAAGACCACGGAGCACAGCTGAGCTGCAAGGAGAATACTGTATATTTCCAGCAATAATGTCAACATAGCTTACGTCAGTGTCAGACTGTCTCTATAACAGTGTCGCCATAACAAAACAGAATCTCTTTTATATTTACGCAGAGTGTTTCTAGGAAAAAAGTCAGGCCAAGAGATCTAATGGTAAACTTTGTCCAGAGATGAGTTTTGTTGAGACGGACATAGGCCGGGGATTAGTGATAGAATCAGGAGACAGGGGTATTAGTAAAGCCTATGTACACTCTGAGGTTTGTGAAGTACCTCTGTTTATGTTGTGCTGGAGAACAGGGGAGTACAGCCGACTTGCATCACACAGAGGTTAGCCAGGGTTCACTGAGAACAGCACTATTGACATCGGCCAAACAACATGTAAGGAGCACCTCAGGCATGGGCTGTACTGTCCACGTTGATGTCAAGAATAACAACTTGAAAGGCAGTATTGTTCTCATGAATCGACAATTATCCTTTAGCATTCTTTTCCAGTCGAGTCAAAGTGGATAATATGAATTTTGAAACCAACCAATGGTAATTCTCCCCTATCTTCCAGAATGATCTTTCTGTGTCGGTGCCCCCCTGGTGTGCAGGTTGACGTGTATTGTCATAAGTCTTGTCCTGGAGGCAGCACTGAGCGATTTTCCCTTAGATAGGCGATCTGTAAAGTCACAATTTTGTAAAAATGAATGAAAACAAACACGAGCTTTTTGGTCTTAATTTAAAGTTAGGGTTAGGCATTAGGGTTATCAGTGTGGTTAAAGATAGGGTCAAAATCTAATTTGATGTCTTTGTGGCTGTTCCAGCTAGTGACCGCTGCAGAACTTCCTCCAGAACAAGATTCATGAAAAAACTGCTAACCTGACCCTGGTGTGAACGTGTAATGGGAACCATGGATAGGGAGCAGGAACACAGTGTTCTGAGCCATGGAGGCGCAGAGGGGCTTGTAAAAGTTTTGGGGGGCTCTGAGAATGGACTCAGTTGCTCCCCTGCCTTGACTCCCTGGGACTCTCTGTGCTCATCTGTCTACCAGTGGGAGCGGGTCCCCCCCACTCTGTACAATGCTTTGGGTTCCAGTCCAGTCCAGTCCCGTCCCCCACCGCCCTGCCACCTCCAGACTCCATGGTTCCCAGGCCTTCTTCTCACAGCTGCCCAGTTTATTTTAGCTGGAGTGAGTCACGTTGGCCTGGTCAGACGCAGTGACTGTCCCAGGGGACTAGAGCAGAGCAGGCCTGGGTGTGTATATAGTATGTAGTGTTTAGTGTGTATGTGTGTGTTTGACTGTGCATTGACCATCTGGCTATAGCCAATGAGCAGTCTACTCCAGCAGCAGTCCGACCTCTCTATGAACAGAGTGCCTTGGTGACAATAAGGGCCCCAACATTCTTCACAGCGCCGCGTCGTTCGTCACCATCAACCGTCACCTTCCTCTTCAAATATTTTTGCTGAGGATCACTGTTATTCCACTGAAATAACACGTCCACGCTCGCCTGTTTATAACATGTGTAAACTGGGCCCGCACTGCAGTTTATTATGATAGAAAAATAACATTGGGTGCCGTCCAAGGATTTGGAGCCTCCTGCATAAGAGGCCTTCTTGTCTTTTTATGTTCCAAGGACTTCATGGATCAGTGCTTACCGCTCCAAAACAAGACGACACATCTCACTTTTTATGGGGCGGCACTTACAAAAGAGACCGAGTTCACTCAGTCCTGGGATGACATCATCTCCAACTCGGAGGTGACTCGGACATATGAACATTGCCCTGTAATTAGTCTTCAGGGTTTGTTCTTTCTACAGTGGTACTTGAGAAAGACTCATCCTTTGCGTGTGTCTATCTATGTTTGTATTTCAAGTTGAACATCTATGTAAAGTTACCTCTGCATTTGCATCCCAGTCCGTCCTCAGTATGTCCTTGTCTTCACTTTATTTGAAGAGAGCTTGTATATTAATATTTAAAGCCCATGTAATCGCTTAAATGTAAACTCACAGTGCCAAGAAGAGTGCAATTGATAGTTGTCTGGTAGGTTAACCATGCAGAAAGACTGTAGGCTGTCTTTATAGGATGTCTTAGGTGGAGGAACAGGACTTCCTGTTTTGTTCTGGCTGGGCTGTGATGTGTCAACACAAATTGGTGACTCGTCAATTTTTTCGGGTCCATTACACAATTTTCTTCTTCATAACATTGTGTCCAGTACACAATGTTCTTTATAAGGAATTCCAATTTGTTGTGGCTAAAGTTAGCTAGGTGGCTAACGTTAGCTAGGCTAGTGGTTAAGGTTCGGAGTTAGGGTTAGGGGTTAAGGTTAGGGTTAGCTAACATGCTAGCTAAGTAGTTAAAAAGTAGTAAGTACAGTTGAAGTCGGAAGTTTACATACACTTAGGTTGGAGTCATTAAAACTTGTTTTTCAGCCACTCCACAAATTTCTGGTTAACAAACTATAGTTTTGGCAAGTCGGTTACGACATCTACTTTTCCAACAATTGTTTACAGACAGATTATTTCACTTATACTTCACTGTATCACAATTCCAGTGGGTCAACATACACTAAGTTGACTGTGACTTTAAACAGCTTAGAAAATTCCAGAAAATTATGTCATGGCTTTAGAAGCTTCTGATAGGCTAATTTACATTTCGTTGAGTCAATTGGAGGTGTACCTGTGGATGTATTGCAAGGCCTACCTTCAAACTCAGTGCCTCTTTACTTGACATCATGGGAAAATCAAAAACATAAAAGTAATAATAATAATTGTAGACCTCCACAGATCTGGTACATCCTTGGGAGCAATTTCCAAACGCCTGAAGGTACCACATTAATCTGTACAAACAATAGTACGCAAGTGTAAACACCATGGGACCACGCAGCCGCCATACCACTCAGGGAGGAGACACGTTCTGTCTCTTAGAGATGAACGTACTTTGGTGAGAAAAATGTGAATCAATCCCAGAACAAAAGCAAAGGACCTTGTGAAGATGCTGGAGGAAAAAGGTACAAAAGTATCTATATCCACAGTAAAACTAGTCTTATATTGATATAACCAGAAAGGCCGCTCAGCAAGGAAGAAGCCACTGCTCCAAAAAAGCTAGACTACAGTTTGCAACTCACATGGGGACAAAGATCATACTTTTTGGAGAAATGTCCTCTGGTCTTGTGAAACAAAAATAGAACTATTTTGCCATAATGACCATTGTTATGTTTGGAGGGAAAATGGGGAGGCTTGCAAGCTGAAGAACACCATCCCAACCATGAAGCACGGGGGTGGCAGCATCATGTTGTGGGGGAGCTTTGCTGCATGAGGAACTGGTGCACTTCACAAAATAGAAATTATATGGATATATTGAAGCAACATCTCAAGACATCAGTCAGGAAGTTAAAGCTTGGTCGCAGCAAATGGGTCTTCCAAATGGACAATGACCCCAAGCATACTTCCAAAGTTGTGGCAAAATGGCTTAAGGACAACAAAGTCAAGATATTGGAGTGGCCATCACAAAGCCCTGATCTCAATCCTATAGAAAATGTGTGTGCAGAACTGAAAAAAGAGTGTGCAAGGGCAAGGAGGCCTACAAACCTGACTCAGTTACAGCAGCTTTGTCAGGAGGAATGGGCCAAAATTCACCCAACTTATTGTGGGAAGCTTGTGGAAGGCTACCCGAAAGGTTTGACCCAAGTTAAACAATTTAAAGGCAATGCTACCAATTACTAATTGAGTGTATGTAAACTTCTGACCCACTGGGAATGTGATGAAAGAAGTAAAATCTGAAATAAATCATTCTCTCTACTATTATTCTGACATTTCAAATTCTTAAAAGTGGTGATCCTAACTGACCTAAAACAGGGGATTTTTTATGTATTTGGCTAAGTTTCAATGTATTTGGCTAAGGTGTATGTAAACTTGTAAATTAGCTCAAATGTAAAAGTTGTCCATTATGTGAGTCGAATATGCAACGTTTGGGTTGCTAGACCTTCACGTTATATGCCCACCTACCCTCCACGACCAACCTCCCTCCTATCGTTTCTGTCTTAAGTAACCTACTGCCTTAATCTGTGGGTTAGGTGTGTAGTAGAACTGGGTGGGCAAAATCCATATTGCAATAAATTGCCAGAATTTTATAGCATGAATGTGCACCAGTGACTGGTATCGATCATTTTCAGTTCATCGTCCCAGCTCTAGGATGTAAACTTATCTCTGCTTCTCTCCCACAGTCCTCCAGCGCCGCCTGCAGCAGAGACGCACCCGTGAGCAGCTAGTGGAGCAGGGCATCATGCCACGTGAGTATAACCACTGAGCATTGGGCACCGCCACTCTCAAACCACCAAAGATTTAATATACTGTAACTCACCTCTAACAGAGTTAAGGTTATTGGTCTGGCATGTAGGAAAATTATAACTGCACCCACACCACAGTCATTAAAGTGGGTCTTGGTTCCAGAAAGCTCTCAGAAAATAAATGTCATACAATTATTACCTAAATTAATACCATAGATTGAACTACGTGCTGTCTGATTTGCTACTATTATGACAACCATACAGGAGTGGAATTCTGACACTACTGACGTCTCGAACCACCCTCCACCACAACCTCGTCATGATGTTTGTAGAATAAATAAATACTCTGAATGGTCCAAGGTCTTAATCCACAGTGAGGCATACATCGGTGGCCAGTGGCATACCAGAAACCAAAAGGCATACTGAAAACTTCCACACCCGGCTCTCAAAGTCAGCAAAGTGGAGCAGAATCCTTCCTCTTGCTGCCCTTACTGGAACAGTCTCTCTGGGAGCCAGTGGGTTGCAGACTAGAGCAGACAGACTGATAAGAAGTCAGACAGCAGACAGACACAGAGAGAGGGAGAACAGTGATGTAGCTAAGTTATTTGTGGCTAGAGCTGCAGGAGCCCCAGACCAGAGACCTCTCAGTGCTGGGAGTGTGCTCTGTCTTGTCTTGTCCAGCCCTATAATAGGCCTCCTCCATGTGGACTCTAAGCTCCTCTTATTAGGCTCCACAATCAGAGCTGTATGAGTCAGTGACTGGGCCTGTGCAGGAGGTCAGTAACCCCCACTGTGGCCCTAGAACAGGCAGCACAGGAACCTCCCAGCCAGCGACACTGGGTGAATCGCTCTGGTTCTCCCACACTGAGGACTTACAATAGGTATGCAGGCCAGGGCTTGGGTGACGCTCAGGAATGCTTAGCTCTGCTCCTCTGAGTTTGACACACTCCCTCTGACTAAGAGGAACCACTGGTCAGTGTGTGTTCAGACCTCAGTGTGTGTGTGTGTAGAGAGCAAACAGTGCTTGTGTTAGTTAGAGGTGACTAATGGGTGTAGCCGTGCCATGCCAACAGCAGGATAAGTGTGTCTGATGAGATCAAAGTCTCGGCCTGACTGTCTCACTAGTTGGATGAGTGGAACATTCAGAGACATCCTGTCCTACTCCCGTCAGCTATTGTGTAGTAGCAAAGTCATCCTCTCTTCCAAAGAAATAACAAACATTATTGTCTCTCCCTTGTTGTCGTCAGCTTGTCATCAAGTACAACGACTTAATGTGTCAAATATGACATTTCAGGGGGACGAGTTGACCTTTTACCCCTCAGAAGATATAGGTAGTTACAGTGAGCTCCAAAAGTATTGGGACAGTGACAAATGTTTTGGTTTTGTACTCCAGCACTTTGGATTTTAAATGATACAATGACTATCAGACTGTCAGCTTTCATTTGAGTTTTTTTTTATCCATATCTGGTGAACCGTTTAGAAATGACAGCAGTTTTTGTATATAGTCCCCCATTTTAAGGGACCAAAGTATTGGAACAAATTCACTTATATGTGTATTAAAGTCGTCAAAAGTTTAGTATTTGCTCCCATATTTCTAGCACGCAATGACTACATCAAGCTTGTGACTCTACAAACTTTTTGGATGCATTTGCTGTTTGTTTTGGTTGTGTTTCAGATTATTTTGTGCCCAATAGAAATGAATAGTAAATAATGGATTGTGCCATTTTGCAGTCACTTTTATTGTAAATAAGATTATAACATGTTTCTAAACACTTCTACATTAATGTGGATGTTACCATGATTACAGAGTGTCCTGAATAAATCCGAAATAATGATGAGTGAAAAAATTAGAGGCATATCATAAACCCCCCCCCCCCAAAAAGATCCTGCCCTGTTATTGTAATGGTTCGCATAGTAATGGTTAGTATTAATCTGTCGTTAATACACTGTTCCCAGGCAGTCATTGTAAAATTAGTTCTTAACTGACTTGCCTAGTTAAATAAAAGAAAAATACTTTTGGAGCTCACTGTATATGATGTTGATCTTCCCTCCCATAGCACTGAAATGCCCTGCTGCCTTCCACGAACAGATCCGCAGCCTGCAGAGGTCCAGGGTAAGACCTCACTGTTCACTGTACTTCATTGAGATAAAAACACACTATCACATCCACATGCCATTCCATATCAACTCGATTAAATGTAGCTTTATGTTGTTTTCTTACAGACTGAGAACTTCTTGAAGCACAAAATCCGCAGTAGACCTGAACGTTCAGAGCTGGTCCGCATGCACATCCTGCAAGGTAACCTCACTGCCATGTACTGTATGCTTTATGATAGGCTGTAGAGAAGACAGATGATATGGAGCATACTCAGCTACCACCAGAAAGTACATGTGCATTTAGTTGACCAAGTTAGCTCTCAGAAGAGAGATGATGACGGAAGAGGAGAATCCTGTGAAATTGAATCCCTCCCTATTGGATACAATCCATAGGATATTAAATATTCTTGAGATGTTACAATCGGTTGTCTGATTGATTGTCTTTGACGTATGAGGACATACCACCTTAAACAGTCTCCACTGTGAGACACACAGTAGTAGAACAGTACTGTTGTGAGTTCTTGGTAGACTAGCAGTTACTGATGACTTGCTGCCTGTCCCACAGAGACCCATGCGGAGCCCTCTCTGCAGGCCACTCAGATGATGCTGAAGAGAGCCAGGCTGGCTGATGACCTCAATGAGAAGCTGGCCCAGCGACCCGGCCCCATGGAGCTGGTGGTCAAGAACATTCTGCCTGTGGAACCCAGCCTCGCCAAAGACGGCGTCACCGGTAGAGAACACTCTTGACTTTATACATTATTATTTCCAGGCTAAGGGCGAAGTAACTCATTCAACTCCCACTCCCTGCATATTTGTATAGTGTAGATTTCTGAAAGTGCCTATTACGACTAACACAGCACTGAGACATTTCCAGTGACTACCATGAGAAACAACTTCGTACAAACCTCTCTCCATTGGTCTACTTGTAATTAATAAGCTGTGCTTTTGCACGTGTTACGTTGCAGATCACCCAGACGGTGAGGTGGAGATGGACTTCCCCAAGACGAAAACACCTGATGTGTACAACTTTGACGAGGACAGCAGCGACACCCTGTCCCCAGAGCAGCCAGCCAGCCAGGAGTCCCAGAGCTCCTCTGCCCCCTCACCCTCCCCCAGAACCCCCAGGGTGACAGAAGCCCCCGTTGCCCTCTCCACCTCCCCACCGACCAGCTCCATCACCATGAAGGTAGGTCCCATCGCAGTACCTCACCAACGTAAATATTTTATGTTTCTACATTTTGGGCCTAAATAATAGTCTCCCATTGCACCTGCCTGTTGTATATCAAATTCTCCTTGCTAGAAAATATTCTTCTCCACCTGTTTTCTGTTAGACGACATCCATCTTTTGTTAGTCTTTTTCCAGTTGCTCTGCCCTTGTGGCTTAGTGTGGGAGGGGGATTTACAGGCCTCTGTTCCCCTTCTTACTTAACGGGCCATGTGGTTTCTATCTGTCTCTTTATCTCAGCACTGCCCACCTACCTCCCAGTCCACAACAGACTTCTTCAACTTCTCTCATGTCTCCACCAATGAGCATCAGAACAATCACCTGGTGACCACGCCTCAGCCAATCACCATTGTTGCCACTCCAAAGCCGGGGCCCATGTTAGTAAAGGTGAGCCACAAATTTGAAAGAAAGTGATGTCATATCACATGATGGAGAGTACTTGAACCTTGTGGCAAAGGTATGGTATTTCATGGCAATGTGAAAAGCTGTACATTCAATGCAAATATTAAATATACATTTGTTTATAGCGTTTAGCGGAGCACATTATTAGCTATAACCAAACTTTTCTGTCCCTTGGTACAGAAAGCTATTTATTTCATCAATGACGATGTTTTGATTCCTTTTTGATCCCAGTTAGCTGAGCAAGCTTTTCCTACAAACACTAAATATACCCTTTAAACATGAAAGTCACCTCTGATATTTGACTCTCTCTCTCTGATCTGCTGTGGTTTTCATGCTGCTTCCTTTGGAACTGTAATCAGAGATAAGAAGTCAGAGGAGGACAAACACTGGGGCTGTGTTCGGTCACAGTGAGAGAACCCGTCAGTGCAGGCAGAGACCAGTCAAAACTGATGGTTCGGCCAATTCAAATGTGGTTCAAAGCACAACAAGGCCTGGAGGAGTTTTTCACAAATCCTTGGACTTAAACTGCCAGCCGCACTCAGTCTTCAATTAAGGTTAAGTGACAGGCTTTCTCTTAGCCTTCAGGGCATAAAGGATGGAAGCAAGAGAAGAGAGTGAAGTAATAACTTGGGCATTTGTCACAATCCTTTACACACAAAGCAAATGAATATTTTCTGAGCTCTGCCCCTCCCGTGTTGAAGAAAAGGGAGGAACACATTCGAGGCTGTGTGTTTGCATAAAGCAACTTCAATTGGTGTTTATGGCTTGCATGCATATTTTTATGGCTTGCATCTACCTCTCAAATGCCAAGCCAGTTAATGTGCATCCTGTAATTTAGTTACTGAACAATAAGGGTCACCCCACATCCCTTTCAACATTCCATTTCCCCATCCTGTCTTTCTCACTGGGCGTTATCACAATGTCGCACATATTCATTTGATACTACAGTATGAAATGGGCACAATTTCGTGGACAAGCCTCACAATACTGGCAAGATGTTTAGACGTTATCCACAACAGTCAGAACACTAAACATGTCCACAATCCACTCAGTGAGATGAACCTTTGAAGTTTTCAGTGAAAACGTTTCACTGCTCCTCCCGGATAGTATCCAGTAGGTTGTAACTGTTCCTCTTTTCCCCTGTGCAGCAAAGCCAGCCAAAGACACCCAATGAGAAGAGCCGCAGTAAGAAGAATAAGGATCCCAAGCCGCGGGTGAAGAAGCTAAAGTACCACCAGTACATCCCCCCGGACCAGAAACAGGAGGCCAACGAGGCCCCCATGGACTCAGCCTACGCCAGGCTCCTGCATCAGCAGCAGCAGTTCCTCCAGCTGCAGATACTGAGCCAGCAGCAGCAGCACTATAACTACCAGACCATCCTGCCTGCCCCACTCAAGTATGGCCCACTGTAAAAAGGACATTGGAATGTAATGTATTACCGCAGCTTGAATACCGTAGGCCAAGTAATGTGGCTAGCCCTCACATTCTAGTTGCAGTTTAATTGACTGACAGCTTTGAGTTGAGGGTGTTTAGTATATCATCGCTACACCTGGAAGGCAAACATTGTTTCCTTTGAACAATGTGATTCAAGCAAACAATCCTCCCTAACAGAATAAGTCCACACCTGGATAATAGCGATGTAATCTGTCACATCCGTTTCCTGCACAGCTTCTTTTTGGCTTAGATATAGTATTCCTGTGTGCATTGTCCCGGACGGAGACTGTTGATTGTGAATGATGGGACATACAGGAAACTCTTTCTCCCATCCGAACACTAAACCCTCCTCCCGTTGTCTGTGTTCCTACAGGTCGACGGAGGGTCAGAACAGCTGCTCCAACATGTCTCTGAGTGGCAGCAGTCTGTCCAGTCCCATCATGGTCTCTCTACCCAGCGCTGCCCCAGCACGGTCTAACCAGACTCTGACAAACCGCAAGCCTGGTGTCCTACCTGCCAACCTGGACGAAATGAAGGTGAAGCTCACTCCTGCTCCTTACAAACATAGATTATTTTACTCAAACATAGATTTTCACTATATGATAGATATAAACTCAGCAAAAAAATAAATGTCCTCTCACTGTCAACTGCGTTTATTTTCAGCAAACTTAACATGTGTAAATATTTGTACGAACATAACAAGATTCAACAACTGAGACATAAACTGAACAAGTTCCACAGACATGTGATGAACAGAAATTGAATAATGTGTCCCTGAACAACGGTGGGTCAAAATCAAAAGTAACAGTCAGTATCTGGTGTGGCCACCAGCTGCATTAAGGACGGCAGTGCTGCAGCGCCAGCTGTGCCATCATAGACTCTGGGTTCGCGCCCAGGCTCTGTCGTAACCGGCCGACGCACAATTGGCCTAGCGTCGTCCGGGTTAGGGAGGGCTTGGCCGGTAGGGACGCATGACTTTCAACCTTCGTCTCTCCCGAGCCCGTACGGGAGTTGTAGCGATGAGACAAGATAGTAGCTACTAAAACAATTGGATACCACGAAATTGGGGAGAAAAAGGGGTAAAATTGAATCAAAATAAAAAAAAATACTGCAGTGCATCTCCTCCTCATGGACTGCACCGGATTTGCCAGTTCTTGCTGTCAGATGTTACCCCACTCTTCCACCAAGGCACCTGCAAGTTCCCAGACATTTTGGGGGGGAATGGCCCTATGCCCTCACCCTCTGATCCAACAGGTCCCAGAGGTGCTCAATGGAATTGAGATCCGGGCTCTTCGCTGGCCATGGCATGATTTCCTGTCTTGCTGGAAATCATGCACAGAACGAGCAGTATGGCTGGTGGCATTGTCATGCTGGAGGGTCATGTCAGAATGAGAATGCAGGAAGCGTACCACATGAGGGAAGAGGATGTCTTCCCTGTAACGCACAGCGTTGAGATTGCCTGCAATGACAACAAGCTCAGTCCGATGATGCTGTGACACACCGCCCTTGACCATGACGGACCCTCCATCTCCATATCGATCCCGCTCCAGAGTACAGGCCTCGGTGTAACGCTAATTCCTTCGACAATAAACACGAATCCCGACCATCACCCCTGGTGAGCCAAAACAACGTTGTTGCCGGTGATGTCTGGTGAGGACCTGCCTTACAACAGACCTACAAGCCCTCAGTCCAGCCTCTCTCAACCTATTGCGGACAGTCTGAGCACTGATGGAGGGATTGTGCATTCCTGGTGTAACTCGGGCAGTTGTTGTTACCATCCTGTACCTGTCCCGCAGGTGTGATGTTTGGATGTACCGATCCTGTGCAGGTGTTACACGTGGTCTACCAATGCGAGGACGGTCAGCAGTCCGTCCTGTCTCCCTGTAGCGCTGTCTTAGGTGTCTCACAGTACGGACATAGCAATTTATTGCCCTGGCCGCATCTGCAGTCCTCATGCCTCCTTGCAGCATGCCTAAGGAACGTTCACGCAGATGAGCAGAGACCCTGGGCATCTTTCTTTTTGTGTTTTTCAGAGTCAGTAGAAAGGCCTCGTTAGTGTCCTAAGTTTTCATAACTGTGACCTTAATTGCCTACCGTCTGTAAGAACAGTGTCTTAACGACTGTTCCACAGGTACATGTTCATTCATTGTTTATGATTCATTGAACAAGCATGGGAAACAGTGTTTTAACCCTTTACAGTGAAGATCTGTGAAGTTATTTGGATTTTTACAAATTATCTTATTATCTTTGAAAGATAGGGTCCTGAAAAAGGGACGTTTCTGTTTTTGCTGAGTTTATTAAAGGGCAGTGACATATGGATGGAGATTTATTGAGAGGACTTGTTTTTTGTTATGATGACTCATGACTGATCATTATACCTGGCCCGTAGGTAGCTGAGCTGAAGATGGAGCTGAAACTGCGAGGTCTTCCGGTGTCTGGCACCAAGACTGACCTGATAGAGAGACTAAAGCCTTATCAGGAGATCCCCAGCAGCCAGGCTGCCACTGCCATGGAGCTGACAGGCCACACAGGGGCCCCGCAGCCTGAGAGCATGAGCTCCACACCTCCTGTGTCCCCCGTGCCCTCGGAGGTCTCCAGCCTGGGCATGGAGGAGGCTGGGATGCCAGGAGCTCTTTCCCCAGCTCGGCCCACTCCTTCTGGGTCGTCTCCCCACCAAGGCCGCCTGGAGGACAGCCCAATGGAGACCAGAACCTCAGAGAAGGACCAGCGACTGCACGAGAAGGAGCGTCAGATCGAGGAGCTGATGAGGAAGCTGGAGCAGGAGCAGAAGCTGGTGGAGGAGCTGAAGATGCAGCTAGAGGTGGAGAAGAGGGGTCTGCCCAGCCCTCCAGTCCCCATGGCCCTGGCCCAGGTCAAAGAAGAGGGCAGGGCCGCCTCAATCTGCTCTGCCTCTGCGCATAGCCCACTAGCAGTGGTGAAACAGGAGGAGCCCAGCTCAGGCCAGGTGCAGACGTCCCCCCTGCCTCAGTTCTTCGTCAGCCACCAGCAGGTGCCTCAGGTCCTCAGACAGCCCCAGCCTCAGACCTCAATGTCTGGCCAGCCTGGAACACAGATCCTGCTGCCTGTCTCCCTGCCCACCAGCACTGCCACCATCCAGATACCGAACAACAGCATTAAGCTGCAGGTCAGAGAGCCAGTCCTGCAGACCACAGTTAGTACTACAGCTCCAGGCATCATCCAGAAAACAGAGGCCTCAGCACCCCACCAACAACAACACACCACCCAGACCCAACCCATGGCACAGGTGAGAATGTTTAATTGACTCTAATCCCATATTTAGAGTGGGATATTCCCCAAGGTACTGTCAGCAGACACCATTTTACCCACCTGTATTGTAGTGTCTCTGTGTATTGTGTTATAGTACTCTCCATGGGCTGTGTGCTGCACCAAACCATAACTAAATAAATTGCTGTCTGGTCTGTGGATGAGTTGTTCCGCTGAATAAATTGCGCATCCTGTTCTTGTGCCCTTTTTCTGGGATAACACCATTTCCAGAGACACTTTATAAATCGCTGCTTACATTCTATTGTGATGGGCCGGCCTAATCACATTTTTTAGGGCATTAGCCGTGTTTTGAAAGCAGAGAGTCTCCCTCTCCAACTTCTTTAATATTCTCTTCTCTGGGTGATTTATCTAGTGTGTTGCCAAGGTAATAGCAGGCCTGGACAGGGTGATGAATTCCTCTCCTAGTCACATCAAAAGGAGTGTCATGTTTGTCATTTATTGTCATGTCTTGTCCCTGTGCTCCCCATGCTATTCGTTTCCCTCTGCTGGTCTTGTTTGGTTCTATCCCTCTCTCTCCCCCTCCCCCTTTCACTCTCTCGCTCTCTCTTCTCTCTGTCGTTCCGTTCCTGCTCCCAGCTGTTCCTATTCCCCTAATCATCATTTAGCCTTCCCACACCTGTTCCCGATCCTTTCCCCTGATTAGACTCCCTATTTATTCCTTTGTGTTCCGTTCCTGTGCCGTCGGTTCCTTGTTTTGTATTCCATGCTGTAATTGCGTTTCGCCCTGTCCTGTCGTGTTTTTTGCCTTCTTCAGACGCTGCGTGTGAGCAGGTGTCTCAGTTTGACTACGGCCTGCGCCTACCCGAAGCGACCTGCAGTCTGTGGCCGCTTCTCCAGTTGTTTTCCCCTCTACTGTCTAGAGGATTTCAGTTATTCGGATTTGAGCATTAATAAACTCTGTTTCTGTTAAGTCGCGTTTGGGTCCTCCTTCACCTGCATAACAGAAGGAACCGACCAAAGAATGGACCCAGCGACTTCAGACGCTCGTTACACTGCCGTCGAGATCCAAGGAGCCATGCTCGGCAGACACGAGCAGGAATTGTCCGCTGCTCGCCATGCCGTGGAGAACCTGGCCGCTCAGGTTTCCGACCTCTCTGGACAGTTCCAGAGTCTACGTCTCGTGCCACCTGTTACTCCCTGGCCTGCCGAGTCTCCTGAACCCAGGGTTAATAACCCACCTTGCTACTCCGGGCAGCCCACTGAGTGCCGCTCCTTTCTCACGCAGTGTGAGATTGTGTTCTCTCTCCAACCCCACACATACTCTAGAGAGAGAGCTCGGGTTGCTTTCGTCATTTCACTCCTTACTGGCCGGGCTCGAGAATGGGGCACAGCTATCTGGGAGGCAAGGGCTGATTGCTCTAACAGATTCCAGAACTTTAAGGAGGAGATGATTCGGGTTTTTGACCGTTCAGTTTTTGGTGAGGAGGCTTCTAGGGCCCTGGCTTCCTTATGCCAAGGTGAACGGTCCATAACGGATTATTCCATTGAGTTTCGCACTCTTGCTGCCTCTAGTGAGTGGAACGAGCCGGCGCTGCTCGCTCGTTTTCTGGAGGGACTCCACGCAGTGGTTAAGGATGAGATTCTCTCCCGGGAGGTTCCTTCAGATGTGGACTCCTTGATTGCTCTCGCCATCCGCATAGAACGACGGGTAGATCTTCGTCACCGGGCTCGTGGAAGAGAGCTCGCATCAACGGTGTTTCCCTGCTCCGCATCGCAACCATCTCCCTCTGGCTTTGAGACTGAGCCCATGCAGCTGGGAGGGATTCGCATCTCGAATAAGGAGAGGGA
The DNA here is from genome assembly GCF_021184085.1 of Oncorhynchus gorbuscha. Lineage (NCBI taxonomy): Eukaryota > Metazoa > Chordata > Actinopteri > Salmoniformes > Salmonidae > Oncorhynchus > Oncorhynchus gorbuscha. The sequence goes on along the minus strand of NC_060188.1, from coordinate 22,181,688 downwards.
ACAGAGGATCACCAACCGCCTGTGCCTCTATTGCGGAGTTGCTGGACATTTTGTTATTTCATGTCCAGTAAGAGGCCAGAGCCCATCAGTAAGCGGAGGGCTACTGGTGAGCGCTACTACTCAGGTCCCTTCATCTAGATCTTGTACTACTATGTCGGTCCATCTACGCTGGACCGGTTCGGTGCTACATGCAGTGCTTTGATTGACTCTGGGGCTGAGGGTAGTTTCATGGACGAAGCATGGGCTCGGAAACATAACATTCCTTTCAGACCGTTAGACAGGCCTACGCCCATGTTTGCCTTAGATGGTAGTCATCTTCCCAGTATCAAATTTGAGACACTACCTTTAACTCTCACAGTATCTGGTAACCACAGTGAGACTATGTCTTTTTTGATTTTCCGTTCACCGTTTACACCTGTTGTTTTGGGTCACCCCTGGCTTGTATGTCATAATCCTTCTATTAATTGGTCTAGTAATTCTATCCTATCCTGGAACGTTTCTTGTCATGTGAAGTGTTTAATGTCTGCCATCCCTCCCATTTCTTCTGTCCCTACTTCTCAGGAGGAACCTGGCGATTTGACAGGAGTGCCGGAGGAATATCATGATCTGCGCACGGTCTTCAGTCGGTCCCGAGCCAACTCCCTTCCTCCTCACCGGTCGTATGATTGTAGTATTGATCTCCTTCCGGGGACCACTCCTCCTCGAGGTAGACTATACTCTCTGTCGGCTCCCGAACGTAAGGCTCTCGAGGATTATTTGTCTGTGTCTCTTGACGCCGGTACCATAGTGCCTTCTTCCTCTCCGGCCGGGGCGGGGTTCTTTTTGTTAAGAAGAAGGACGGTACTCTGCGCCCCTGCGTGGATTATCGAGGGCTGAATGACATAACGGTTAAGAATCGTTATCCGCTTCCCCTTATGTCATCAGCCTTCGAGATTCTGCAGGGAGCCAGGTGCTTTACTAAGTTGGACCTTCGTAACGCTTACCATCTCGTGCGCATCAGAGAGGGGGACGAGTGGAAAACGGCGTTTAATACTCCGTTAGGGCATTTTGAGTACCGGGTTCTGCCGTTCGGTCTCGCCAATGCGCCAGCTGTTTTTCAGGCATTAGTTAATGATGTTCTGAGAGACATGCTAAACATTTTTGTTTTTGTCTATCTTGACGATATCCTGATTTTTTCTCCGTCACTCGAGATTCATGTTCAGCACGTTCGACGTGTTCTACAGCGCCTTTTAGAGAATTGTCTCTACGTAAAGGCTGAGAAGTGCTCTTTTCATGTCTCCTCCGTTACTTTTCTCGGTTCCGTTATTTCCGCTGAAGGCATTCAGATGGATTCCGCTAAGGTCCAAGCTGTCAGTGATTGGCCCGTTCCAAGGTCACGTGTCGAGTTGCAGCGCTTCTTAGGTTTCGCTAATTTCTATCGGCGTTTCATTCGTAATTTCGGTCAAGTTGCTGCCCCTCTCACAGCTCTTACTTCTGTCAAGACGTGTTTTAAGTGGTCCGGTTCCGCCCAGGGAGCTTTTGATCTTCTAAAAGAACGTTTTACGTCCGCTCCTATCCTCGTTACTCCTGACGTCACTAGACAATTCATTGTCGAGGTTGACGCTTCAGAGGTAGGCGTGGGAGCCATTCTATCCCAGCGCTCCCAGTCTGACGATAAGGTTCATCCTTGCGCTTATTTTCTCATCGCCTGTCCC